>NC_043008.1:6772306-6779806 GCF_006345805.1 Octopus sinensis | reverse complement strand
ATCTCTATCTCTCTATCTCTCTAATATATGTATACACACATGTGTATATGTATGTATACAGCTGCATTTGTATCCGTCTATTTCGTTGTATGGCTGTTCGTATATATTCCTGTGTATATTAATGATGCCGCAGGTGTATGCGTACACACACATATGCATGAATATATATATACCTATATATATGGGTATTTACATACATATGCATATATGTGTATATATATACATGGGTATATATACATACATGTGTATATATGTGCATATATATATATATATATACATATACATACATATATATATATTATATATATATATACATACATATTTATATATTATATACCTACATATTTATATATATATACATATATACACATATATATATATATATAGATACATACATATACTTATATATACATGGATATATATATACATACATATTTATATATATATATATATATATATATATATATATATATATATATATATATACGTACGTATATATACGTATATATATTTATATGCTTGTATATACGTATATTTAAGCACGCAAATACCTAGACCTATCAATCTAGCCCTTTTTTTCTCTTTTCTAATTTCATATATATATATATATATATATATATATATATATACACTCATATATATATATATATATATATATATATACATATATACACACACGCAAATATACAGAAGCTATCATAAACGCATTGAGGGAGCGTGGCAAGGGATCCTCGCCACGTGTTTATACGATAATGCACTAAAAACGTTCTTCACACGCTTGTTAGCAAACAACTGTGTGAATAAAATTGTCTGAAGATCATGTTTAAATCGTCACAGAAAAAAAAATGAGAGATAGAAAATATAAAAGAACAAGACGCGAGAGACGAAGGTACCAGCTGAAGCAGACACTTTTATCTCGGAGGGAAATCTTCGTGAGAAAACTAGCGACTCTCTACGTGTAGCAAACACTTTCAAAAGCCTCTGCGTAACACACACGCACATCGTGCGCATATACGCACATATACGCACATGCAAGTAAGAACCCATGCACATACGGACCACTCACGCAAGTACATATTCGTACGCATACGCACACACGTAAATACATTCTTACGCACGTACTACACGTATATCTACTTGCATTCAAAGAACACTTGCATATATATATATATACATCTGCACAACCACACGCACATACATAAAACTACGCACACACACTTAGACACACGAACATACACACAATCATATACTTATATATAACTATACGAATGCATGCATATACTTTAGTTCACAGGTGTGCACATAAGTATACACCTATGTTCTAATTAACACGCACACATTCATACACGCAAAGCTGCAGTAACACACTCACACACGCACGCACATCCATAAAAACACTATAAAAGGAACATGTGTGATAGTAATTAGCTTATGAAGAATGATTTTTAATTAATTACTTTTAGTTGAATAATAGTGGAGGCGCAATGGCCCAGTGGTTAGGCCGGCGAACTGATGGTCGTAGGATCGCTGTTTCGGTTCCTAGACCAGGTGCTGTGAGTGTTTATGGAGCGAAAACATTTCTTCCTGTTTCTGTTGTACCTGTATTTTCAAAGGGGCCAGCCTTGTCACACTCTGTATCACGCTGAATCTCCCCCAAGAACTACGTTAAGGGTATACGTGTCTGTCGTTACGTTCTGAGTTCAAATTCCGCCGGGGTCGACTTTGCCTTTCATCCTCTCGGGGTCGATAAATAAAGTACCAGTTATGCGCTGGGGCCCATGTAACCGACTTAATACCTATGTCTGTCCTTGTTTGTCCCCTCTGTGTTTAGCCCCTTGTGGGTAATAAAGAAATAGGTATACGTGTCTGTGGAGTGCTCAGCCACTTGCATGTTAAATTCGTGAGCAAGCTGTTCCGTTGATCGGATCAAGTGAAACCTTAGTTGTCGTAACCGACGGAGAGCCATGAAATATATATATAACTTCACTGCGTATATACTAGCAAAGACGCGTGTGTGCAACAAACATGAAAATAATTTCGTCTTACCTCTAGGAAGAACATTAGATAAATGGACAACCCAGAATTGGATAATGCAGGACCGGTTTCTGACTCTTCAAATACGTTTGACAACGTAAATTTGATTAGTCTTCATCAGCTGCATTTACCTAGACAAGATTTCAAATGTTGCCACATCAATACCAGTATACTCGTATGAACGCCAAAACGTTAACAGAACGAAAACTGTGAAGAAGTTTCAATGAAAATAATAATGCAATACGAATGTATTACTTTCTAGTAAAAGATAGCCCATAAGGGTAAAATTATACATATAAAAGTAGATAAATGGCACAACAAGGCACCAATATTTACTGGTAAATAGCAATCGTAATAAATACGACGCTATTGTGTATAGCTTCACTGCGTATATACTAGCAAAGACATCCATCCGCCGACACTTAGATCTAGAAATTTGGGTAGCTTAGATTAGAGCTAATGGCTGAAAATGTAGTGTCGAAAACAGCACAAACATCTTTTGTAGCCAAAGCATCATGTGTGCAAGATGTATCTTGGATACACGTGGCCTCTTTAATCCAGCGTTGTCTGACTGTTTATAACTGAAGCCACTCATCAGGAGAACGCTTGTACAGTGGACCAGGTTCAGCCATTCAGTATTCGACATTCATTTTGATATTTGATTATGGTTGCTGTTAGATATCTCCTAAAAAGTTCTATTTTTCCTAATTTGCGCATGAAAACGGAAATATGAGATTCAGAGTACTGATTTGTGAAGTCTTAAGCTTTCAATAGAATCAAACACACACATATATATATATATACCCTACTTTTAGCAGTGAACTCAAAGCTTCATCGGAGCTGGTCCTACTTTATAGTTTCATCGGAGCTTGCCCCACTTTATAGTTTCATGGGAGCTGGTCCCACTTTATAGTTTGATTGGAGCTGGCCGCACGCACATCCTTGCACATTTTCCGGGCAATGAATGCTAAAAGAAAATACGAGAGGGATAAGTTTTAACAAATATTGTATTAGTTTAATGCTTAAGAAGATGGGATACAGTTGTGGCGTTTTGGAGGCCGGTCCTTCATCAGAAGAAAGATAGTAAAGGTAAAAAAAATATATAGGAAAAGCGAGAAGAATAACACTTAGAAGACGCATGGATGAAGAGTCTAAAACAGTGATGATATAACCACAAAGTATTGGAGGTGAAGTCGTACAACACAGTAGCAAGGATAGAAGGCTAAAACTAATGAAAAAGTGTTTTTAAAGAATAAAAAAAATCAAAGAATTTTGCATTTTTTTACTCGGTAGAAGAGTTTTAAGATGGGAAAGTGGTGAAATCCAGCGCTGAATTCCAGAGGTGAAAGAGACAGCGGAGAGTAGGAGAGGAAAATGGAGGGGAACTAATATCGTGAAACATCGCCTGGTAAAGCAGAACAAAGAGAGGTATTAAGGAAAGTAAAGAGAGTATGCATGTGGGTGTATAATATATACATATATGGTCATAAAATGTAGACACATAAATACACACTCACTCAGAAACACACTCGCAAACGCAATGTGTATGTAAATACCTATGCATGAATATATTCTTTTATTCTTTTACTTGTTTCAGTCATTTGACTGCGGCGATGCTGGAGCACCAACTTTATTCCCACCCACGCCCGAACTTATTTCTTAGGCCTAGTACTTATTCTGTTGGTGTCTTTCGCCGAAGCGCTAAGTTACGGGAACGTAAAAACACCAGCATCGGTTGTCAAGTAATGATGGGGTGACAAACACAGATACAAATACACACATACATACATACATACATACATACATACATACTACATACATACATACATACATACATATATATATACACACACACGACGGGCTTCTTTCAGTTTCTTTCTACCAAATCTACTCACAAGGCTTTGGTCAGCCCAAGGCTATAGTAGAAGACACTTGCCCAAGATTCCACGCAGTGGGACTGAACCTCGAAACGTGTGGTTGGGAAACAAGTTTCCTACCACGCAGCCACACCTACGCCTACACACACACACACACACACACACACATGTATGAATGTATGTATTTTGTCAGCCACCACCACCACCACTCCATACATGTTAAACTATGCACGGAGTGAATTACAGAATGTAGATGGATAACATTCTGAAAGAAAAGGCGGAAACTTGAGTCAGAGAGTAAAAATGTAGAGAAAGGAAACATAGAAAAGGTGAAATAATATAGGTAGGAAGAAAAAATAAAAAGGAAGATATAAGGTGTGTGTGTTGAGAGAGAGAGAGAGAGAGAGAGAGAGAGAGAGAGAGAGAGAGAGAGAGAGAGAGAGAGAGAGAGAGAGAGAGAGAGTTACGATGTTAAAGCGAAGGAAATGGATGAGCTGAGAGGAAAGGAGGCTGAAAACTGACATACAAAAATGACAAACAGAAGGTGTGTGTGTGTACGTATATGCAGACAGGTACACGTAGATGTATATACATAGTTAGACAGACGGGTGGATGGAGAGATGTATTGACAGATGCGTAGCTATGTAGACTGATGGACAACACGCAGACAAGCAGGCAGATAGAGAGAGAGAGAGAGAGAGAGAGAGAGAGAGGTAGATAGATAGGTAGATAGATAGATAGATTGATAGATAGAAGGATGGATAGATAGATAGATAGATAGATAGATAGATAGATAGATAGATAGATAGATAGATAGATAGATAGATAGATTATATACATAATATAGTTAGATAGAGGAATGGATAGATAGGTAATGGGCGCAGCATTTTTGACAGGTAATGAAAGAAGAGAAATGTTCTTCGGAGAAAAAAGCTAATGTGCGGAAAGAAATATGTTTAAGCTGTGTGTGTGTGTGTGTGTGTGTGTGTGTGTGTGTGTGTGTGTGTGTGTGTGTGTGTGTGTGTAGTAATAAGTTAAGTACGTGGTTATTACGGTTGGGAAACCTGACGGAGCGAAAACAAAAATGGATTGGTTGAATAGCGAGAGAATCGGAAAAAAAATACCTATTGGCAATCCTATGAAGAAACAGTCGACTACTAGGGTCGATTCCATCGACTTTGTCCCTCTCCTCAAAATTGTTGGCCCCAGGACAAAATTAAAAGAGAAAAATGCTTAGCGTCGGGGAAAATGCTTAGTTCAAATCTCACCAAGGTCGACTTTGTCTTTCATCCTTTCGGAGTCGATAAAATAAGTACCAGTTGAGTAATGGGTCGATGATATCCACTTATCTCCTCCCCTAAAATTTCAGGCCTTGTGCCTATAATAGAAAGGGTTAGCTGGCATAATCGTTAGCACGTCGGGCGAAATGCTTAACGGTATTTCGTCTGCCACTACGTTCTGAGTTCAAATTCCGCCGAGGTCGACTTTGCCTTTCATCCTTTCGGGGTCGATCAATTAAGTACCAGTTACACACTAGGGTCAATATAATCGACTTAATCCGTTTGTCTGTCCTTGTTTGTCCTCTCTATGTTTAGCCCCTGGTGGGCAATAAAGAAATAGGTATTTCGTCTGCCGCTACGTTCTGGGTTCAAATTCCGCCGAGATCGACTTCGCGTTTCATCCTTTGGGGGTCGATAAATTAAGTACCAGCTACGCAGTGGGGTCGAAGTAATCTCCTCCCCCAAATTTTCAGTTCTTGTGCCTACAGTAGAAAGGACTATTATTATTATTAGTAGTAGTAGTAGTGGTTAGTGTTACTGTTGTAGTTAATAATGATGGGTTAGGGTCTGGAGTGAGAGAGAGAGAGAGAGAGGGAGGATGACATAGAAGAAGTGTGGGAAACATTTCAGAGAGAAATCAGAGCCAAAAATATTTTGTGTTGTCTTACATTAGAATATGCAGAGTAACGTCAAAAACAAACAAATGAAAGGAAAAAAAGAACATAGTCAAATGTTTTGTGTGCTTAGGATAAGGACATACATGGAGATATATTGGGTGTGCAAGGGAGGGGCCTCGGATATGAAATCCACCCTTAAATAGAATTGAGGTGGGGAGAAATTTGTATATGTAGTGTAGGGTGGCTAACCGAAGAAGATAATCAGCGTTTAGAAGCTGGGAATATAGTTGATAGCTATATTGGTTTATTACTGGAAAGGATTGTTCTTGTTCTTGATGTTGTAGTTATTACGGTTTTGAAGGTGGTGGTCGTGGTGGTGGTCGCGGCGTTGGCGGAGATTGTAATAATATTGGTGACAGTGGAATCACCATTTTATCTTCCGTTATGCCGTTGGTTTCCTGTGGGAACAGTTGACGCAAACCAAGAACACTGCACAGCTATGTGTTACGTTATGAATATATGCATTTTTGCGTGTATATGTACGTGCGCGTGTATACATAGAATATATATATATGTGTGTGTATATATATATATATATATATATATATATGATACTTTTAATAATACTTTAATTTTTTGCTGGATTGCATATTCATTTCTCTTTTTACCATCTGTGATTTTATGTTTATCTTCTATATAAATGAAGATATTTCCCCCGTCTGGCTGCTCTTCTCTCTACAAAACGGAAAGTTACATTGCGGAACAGTCATTTTAACGAGTTGTGTTTATTTATCACCCGACGAGATACATCTGCACCACCGGATGCCCCTGAAGCAGTTGTTGAGTGTCCCACCCAAGAGGAATCAATGCTTGATGTGTCGAAACAATCGTTGCGATTAATAATAAACTCTCGTGAATTCCATCTTCTGTCGTTAATATATATAAATGTCGCCAAATATGTTGCCCGGTGTGCTAATGATACTTCCAGCTCGTCACTTTTCATTGTAGGAATATTGAGGAATTAGGAAGGCGATGAGCTGGCTGAATCGTTAGCACGCCGAGCGAAATGCTTAGCTGTATTTCATCTGTGTTTACGATCTGAGTTCAAATTCCACCGAGATCGACTTTGCTTTTCATCCTTTCCAGCTCAATAAATTAAGTACCATTTGCGTATTGGGGTCAATCTAATCCCCAAAATTTCGGGCCTTGTGTCTAGAGTAGAAAATATAACCATTAGTGAAGGCGGCGAGCTGCCAGAAACGTTAGCATACTGGGTGAAATGCTTAGCGTTATTTCGTCTGTCATTAGATTCTGAGTTCAAATTCCGCCTTTCATCCTTTCAGGGTCAATAAATTAAGTACTAGATGTGTCCTGGGGTCGATCTAATCAACTGCCCCCCCCCCCCACCCCCCCCCCCAAAAAAAAATTCGGGCCTTGTGCCTAGAGTAGAAAAGAATATTGAGGAGTGAGTTAAATAACTATCAAACATTATATAATTCTAAACGCTAATTACTGATCAGAACTTAGCGAGTCCCTTACTAGAATACATGTGACGTTTGTATCGGTGACCATTTTTCCGAATTATTGATTGCACCACTCTGAGTTCGTAACACTACACGCGCACCTCAGTTTTGTATAAATGTAAATGTCTCGAGAAATTATGAATTAAATCCTTTTGAGTTATTTCAATGG
>NC_043008.1:6749806-6769806 GCF_006345805.1 Octopus sinensis | reverse complement strand
TAACGGCTGAATACTCTACCATTAAGATAAACGGCCCGCTGACGTTTAGCTTAATCGTAGAATACTCAGCTGTTTTTCACAGCTATACTGTGAAATTCGCTTTCTTGTCAATAAAATAATTCTCTTTATGAACTTTTGTTTATCTCTAACGATGTTTCTTGTCTCAGTTCCTCTTGTACGGTTGGCCGGGACATTTGGCTTCGAGAATAGTCGCAAGCATCTTCCCAGGTGATGCTAAGATGGCGCTCCATGTCCTCTTGTGTCTCTCTTTCCTCGTCCATCTGGTCGTACCCATTGTATAGCTGTCTTGGAAAACATGACCAAGAAATCAAACTTCTTTTTTCTGTTACAGTCTCTTGCAAGCTGTACATATTGGCTCTTCTCTGACCTACAAAATGGGTGATTCCGTCCCATGTAGGTGAGCTTGATGCAGACCAAAGGGCAATGACACAGGCGAATTCTAGTGAATCAAGAACTTGTACACGCCATTAACGTCATCTACCTGGGTAACACTATTGCAACAGAGAAGAGCACTAAAGCAGATGCTAACTCCCAAATCGGGTGTGTAAAACAATATACAAGATATGGACCAGCCCGATATTAGCTCACCCCTATTTTCCTATCCTATTTTCCACCGTCTCTTTCACCTCTGGAAATTAGCGCTGGATTTCACCATTTTCCCAAAATAAACAAGATGTGGGCCAAGCAACCGTATCGAGATTATCTTGTAACCGTATCGAGATTATCTTGTAACCGTATTGAGATTATCTTGTAACCGTATTGAGATTATCTTGTAACCGTATCGAGATTATCTTGTAACCGTATTGAGATTGTACCTCCAACGGTAGTTTATGCAGGAGAAACGTGGAATATGATCCAAGTTCACTCAGAGATTGAATACTATTTGTACGCCGAGAAAATATTCGCTCGATGCAATAAATTCAATTGTTATTGTTTAAACCCAGAACTTGTCGTGATAGAAGAATTGCAGCCATGATATAATGTACAGATTATATTGGGATCTTTACCTTTTGACCGACAGATTTAAAAAATAATTTTTTGTAACTAAACACTTTCAAACTTTGAACACTGGTAGAATGTGTCATATAAAACATCTTTTAGTCTTAGCATTTTTGAGAAAAACTTATATTTATGAAGTTATTTCACGTTAAATTTCTCGTATTTCGGTAATTTCAACCAATCAATGACGTGTATTCAGCTGAATAAAATTACTGTTGTTGGTTGTCAACGAGAACTTCCGGCGGTGTATATTTCGTTTGTCACTTTTATTTATGATTACCCTAAAACCCTAACCCTAAAACCTTAACCCTAACCCTATCCCTAAAACCTTAAAACCAGTACAAACGCACGAATGATGTCATAAATCCTTATATTGTGCTATAAATCCTAATATTTGAAAACGGTAGCTGCGTTCTTGAGTGAAGCAGATGTGGCTGTTATTTCAAGCAAGTTGAATTTCCCGGTCGGTTGGTGATGAAAGAAGTAAGAAACTTTCTTTAACTTATCAGCGATGGCCTCATAAACAATGAATGATACGGCGATTTCAGCAGCAGACTCACTCTTCACCTGGATTCCCAGTTTTCTATTAGGATTAATACATTCTTATTACAACGTGGGGGAGACGACAGCCTTTAGTTATTGCCTGTTGAAAGGCGTTGATTTGGCGTATGCCACGAGTTTTTCTTTCTATTTCTTATGAGAGCTAAGCAAAACAAAATCGACGTTTGTTTACACACACACACACAATAGTATATGCATTTATAGACACTATAAATGGTATATAATAACCAACAGAAAACACCTGCAATAAAATTACGGTTGTTGTTCTTGAATTTCGCCTCTTCTTTATACAAATCCAATGTTTATAATTAAATATATCACTATGCAATCACCAATGGTATTGTGTGTGTGTGTGTGTGTGTGTGTGTGTGTGTGTGTGTGTGTGTGTGTGTGTGTGTGTGTGTGTGTGTGTGTGTGTGTTAGAGCCATCATCTCGAACTGGGTATCCACCCAACGCAATTAAAGGTGTAACCATTGGTAAGAGACTGGGTTTATTTTAGTCAACCAGAACAAGATCAAATTGAAGATGTAATTTATCCTTAACTTCAACATCGAAACTTCACACGGCACCTGAACGTACTTCGTTACTCGGCAAGACAATCTTTTACGTGTTTTATAATTTTCTAATATAAAACAAAATAAAATGGAATTCGGCAATATAAAAACGCAGGCAATAATGATGATTACTTACAATACACAAAGTTATAAGCAAACATTTCGACGAAAATAATGGTAAGTGTTCACTAAATCTTAGTTACGGAAGACACAATTTTCATGTAACGTTTTACAGTTTAACAGAAGCTAACTCTCTCTCATCAAGACTAGACTTGGAGGCAAAATATTCGGCAGATATACGTCGCTAGCTCGGCCTTCAGTTCTGTCTATTTACAGCCACATCCAGCCTAAATTGGGATGTGTTATTTAGAACTCTTTAGACAGCGGGGAATGTCCTGGGAAAGCATTTCCTGTTGAGAACAAAGGCTAAAAAGCACAGACTATATCAATAGACGAACTTCTTGTCAGCACCAGCGTATGGTTCTACTGTATCACGGGATTACACCGTAAATTGTGATGTGTGTGTGTGTGTATGTGTGTGTTATATGTATGCATAGATAGAGATATATATAAATATATAAAGTTACATACATACATCATACACACATACATACATACATATATACATACATACATACATACACACATGGGTAGACATGAAAGGTTTCCACCAGAAACTCAACAGAAAGTCTCTGTCACGATATGAACCTGTTGAATATTCGCAGGTTGTCGCATACGATCGAATCGGCAAGTATAAACACACCTACCATGCGTGTATATACGGGAGTTTCGTATCAAGAAATATTTATTTTCCGATACCAGCATGGTGGTTGAAGTGTCTAAATATTATTGTAGCAACAGTAATGGTATTTTCATTTGGAACACTTTGCCATAAATTATTAAGTTAGCGAATACTCTGGTGATTAATGCAAAAAAATAATAATATTATTCTGCTAACGATCATCTTAAACAGCATATGAGGAAAATAGGTTTTCATTGCTAGATAAAAATACTACAAACCCTTTTCGCCTCCTCCTTCTCCCACTCATCATCTTCCACCTTTCCCTCCTTTCCACTCCTCTCCTTCGTTTCTGATTCTTTTTCTCACACTGTGGGAGTGTGCGGCGTTCCTTTGCCGCCCATCAAGCCTAATACGTGAACTAATCCGACACACCTTGTGTTAACGCCCTGCGTGATTTTTACCCTCTCTCTTGAATGGCGAAATCTACTAACGAAACGACCAATATTTATAACGACTATTAGTCAATAAAGTTACACAAACATACAAACACACGTGTCCCTCATTATATACATACATATATATATATACACACATACATGTATATATATATATATATATATAAATATTTGCCTTCGAAACATGCTTGAGTCTACTGGCGACAGCTGATGACGGGGTTGTTTTCCTTGTGTAGCACGTCCTGTAACTGTTTTTTTCGTTTTCTTTTTTTTTGTTTTTTTGTTTTTCCCGTTTCTACGTCTTATTGTGGTGTCCTGTACTCACATATAATTATTTATATATGCATGTATATATACATGTAGATGTAGGTACGTACATATGTTTGTATGTATGCATATATTTTTATTTATCACATATATATATATGTATATATATATATATATATATATATATATATATATATATATATAGGGAGAATTCACACAAAAAAAAAAGCAAAAGACGAAGACAGCCGGTGTAGACAACAAACAGATGTATTAGTATAACTCCCGGGAAGTGAAAAAGTCTTTAAGTCTCGAACCTACGCTCTTCCACAGAAAGAAACAAAGAGAGAAACTGGCTCTCTACTGGCAAGAAATCTTGACATAAAATTGAATAATGACGTACATCCATCCATACATGCATGCATACACACACACACAAGGAAGTCAATAGGTCAGATAACATAATACAATCGACTCACTTCCCTGACCTTTTCAGCAAATGCGCGCCATAACATATTCCAGCTCTGCAAATTGCTTTCGATATCAATTGGTATAATAGAATAAAGAGTAATAATGCGCGAAGTAGTAGATGGAATTAAGAAAAGATAGACAGATAGACAGACAGATAGACAGACGGCCGATGAAAGGAGGACGTTGGTGGCCAAACCTCCCCTCCGTCCATGTTTACACACACACGCATACAAAAGTAGGTTTACAGTTATTCACCTATCTCTTTCGCATTCATATATTAACAGTTTAGATCTTAATTATGAAAAACTATGAAGCCATTATTATTCTATGCTAATTTCGTTAATTGTAATATAGAACATTATTTACATTTGACGGATATTTGTCCTCATCTTTTTTCTTGTTAACACAACGTTTCGGCTGATATACCCTCCAGCCTTCATCAAGTGTCTTGGGGAAATTTCGAACCTGGGTTCTCATTCCTAAGGTATTTTTCGATGTTGTTGTTGTTATTATTATTATTACTCAGCTCACTGCCTAGAATCGAGCTCGGAATCTTGGGGTTAGTAGCACGCGCTCTTAACCACTACGCCATATGTAAGATATGAAATTTAAATGTTAATAAAATGCTTTAAAAGAAATTTAAAGTGCCTACTTGATAACTGTAAGCCTACTTTTGGGCCACCCTGTATATACCCTGTAGAGTGCAGAGCGGAAAATGAAATAAGCCTATGGCGACGAACAATCAACAACAACAACAATTACTACAACATTAATAGCAAGTATGATAGCGACTGCGTTATGAACAGTCAGTGGTGTATATCAGAAAGTAAAACTAAGAAAATAGGTCGGTTACTGACAGATTCAAGGTATCACTTTCAAATTTCGTCCGCTTAGACACACACGTTTGTCTGGAATTTTAGACCCATAAACAATTTTGTAATCCTCTGGGCAGCAACGGCAGGTTGTCCACCACGCGCCCCGAAACACACGCGTCACACACGCACGCTTGCTCATACATCTCACTCCCAATACATAATTAGTCTCACGCACCCACAAACATACACCACCCGCTGACATGCAAGCGTCAATGCTCCCACGCGAGCACAGGCCCACACTCCTACTCAAACATACCTGGCCTATCCGTCATGGTACATGGCCACAAACACTGCTACAAGTTACCACCATATACCCGCTTGTGCACACCATTAGGTCTATCTAAAGCCTTCGCATTTGCCAGGGGTTCTTAACCATTTTTTTTATCTATGGACCCCAATGCTTACTATTTTATTCTGGTGGACCCTTATAACCATTCAATGTTCAAAACTAGTTTTATAGAATCTGCTTTCAAAATTCCTACTTCGTTTTTTTTTAAATAATTTATGTAGGTTGAACTTCCAAGAGGAAGAATCCTAGTTCTTAGTTGCAATACATACTAACACTTATATCTAAAGCAAAATTTCTTCAGGGGGCCTTAAAATACTATTGTGGGTCTTCTATTTACTGCTTTGTGATGTGAACACCCCCCCCCCGAATCTTATATGGATCCTCAGGAGCTATATGGACTCCTGAACCACTGGCATAGACACTAGTAGATTATTTGTTTTGGCTTACACAAAGGTAAGACCATACGATTACGTTCTGTAGGTCCGTAAAATACTGCATGGTTAGGCATGCATTCCGCCCATGGTCATAGGATGTGCTCACTGTATTCCGTCGAAGGGTTTTGTAATACGTGTCCAACATCGTTGATCCAGACTTTGTGTACCCTCGGCCAGTCAACACTGAGGGTGGTTGGTGGTGCATTAAGTAAACTATAGCGATATGCCGGACTGTTCGATTGTGGTAAGAGTATCAAACACACACACACATACATACACATATATAAATGCATACACACACACACATATATTTAGGTAGATAAACACATAGATAGACAGATAGACAGATAGACAGATAGACAGACAGACAATTATGTTACAGTTATTTCTACGGATATTCTATAGAAGTACCTACAAATCTTAAAGATAGCGAGAAATACATGGGTATATACATATAAATACATACATATAAGCATAAATACACATATACCTAAATATACGCACATATATATATATATATATATATATATATATATATATATATATATATGTATATATATACATACATGTACATTATATATATATATATATAATATATATATATATATATATATATATATATATATAGATGGATAAATATTTACTCATATACGTGTATGTATATATATATAGATAGATATATGGGAGGTGTATGTATATAGTTATGTACGTATATATATTTGTATAAATATGCTGATCTATACACATACATATATACAGATACTTATGTACGTATATGCGTGATGTGCTGCACTTTGACTAAATTCAAATTTAGGATTGGAACAGAAGACGAACACAATATTTCATATTAGTCGTTATCTTCTCTCGTATTAGTACGTTCTGTAATGAAGTAATTACGTCGAGCGTCCACAAGATAATAGAAATTTGAAAATGATATTAAAAAATAATAAAATTATTTGAGTCAATTTACTTTGATTCAAGCAACTAATTTACGACAACAACTTTTTCGTATGGGAACGAATATGAAGTGTAGGAACACTTGAAGAATAGTCTATTTAGTTTCCCGGAAATTCTTTATTATTAATCAAGTAGGGAGGCGGGTTGTGATGAAAACCCTTATCTGATTTGTTATTTTATATTCAATCCCGCTTTGTCCTGATAAAACCAAGTATGTAGACGTAACAGTGAACAG
The DNA here is from genome assembly GCF_006345805.1 of Octopus sinensis. Taxonomy (NCBI): domain Eukaryota; kingdom Metazoa; phylum Mollusca; class Cephalopoda; order Octopoda; family Octopodidae; genus Octopus; species Octopus sinensis. The sequence continues at coordinate 6,762,948 of NC_043008.1, read as the reverse complement.
AGAAATAATTTGTCAGTTACCAGTCTTTTATGTGTTTTTCTCACGTTTTTGTTCACGTTTACAGACAGAACGGACAGTGGTTCGATTCCAGAAATAGGAACGGTGTTTCATAATCGCAACAAAAATAAAGAAAGAAGTAGCACTTAATGTAACCAAGAAAGAGTTTCAACATCGATTAATGACTGAAAGATTACCAAACATTGCACAGCTATATATATTATTTTAAATGCTTAAAAGACCAAGTTCAAGTGTGTATAATGAACTGTTCTGATTACTGGAAAGGAACCGCCGCCCGGAGCCATGTCTGCGTCGAAGTTCTGCTCTGTCAACAGTTATGCTAAATACGTAAATGCTTTCCCCAGAGGACAAAGTAGGATTTGAAACACAAAGACAAATCTGATAGGATATTCCAACACTTCCCGCCCATTTATTTGATTAATAAGAATTTCCTGGGATGAAACGTATTTCTTCGAAACTAAATAACCAATATTTCAAGTGCTACTAGAATTCATTTTCTTTCTCATACTAAAAAGAAACGTTTCTTTCAACTTGTCGGAAATTGGTTATGCGAATCGATGTTAATTCAAAATCCTATTTTGATTATAATTTTTTAATATCATTTTCGAGTTTCTATTATGCATGAAATGTCTAATGTAATTAATTCATTACACAGTGTACTAATACAAGAGAAGATAATGACTAAATGATTTGGAAATATTTGCCAATGTTATATTCATTTTATGTCCGAGCCCCAAATTCAAAGTTAACCATTTTGCAACATTTCACATTCCCAGACTACACACAAAGAGTATATTTTCGAATCTTGGACGAATAAAATTTAGTTAGTGACGATGCTTGTTACAATCAAAAGAGGTTGTGGTTGCGATTCTTAGCCCGACCAGTGATGGAGAGGTTATCATTAAGTCTTTCTATGATCTGTTATCAGAGTTACAGGATAAATAGTGATGTTTTTGAGATGAGGTTTTGTACTAATCTTTAGTAATTTCATTTTAACTACATTACTTTTTCCGTTGGGTGAAGGTTTTGCAGTAGGTGACAACTCAAAGATAAGCTTTTTTAACACCCAAAAAAAAGATATACTGTATTTCTCATAAAACTAAACAATTGAATAATTATGATTGTTGTTGTTGTTGTTGTTTATTGCCAAGACGAGACGTGTCGTGAATGCTCCGTGAGTTATTGACTTGTTTTCATTGTTATAAGTCTAGTTTTATTATTTTTTTTTTTTGTAAGAGCAAAAGTTATTGTTATTTGCCCTAAGGGGCGAAATTTCGAAAGGAAAATAATTCTTTTCGAAATATAGACTAAAATTTAAATGGCGTCGTCTTCGTCGCCTAACTGAGAAGATAGAAGGGTGGCTTGCCCGAGATGTGCATAGAGCGACGAAACTGTTCTGCACGCTCTCGTCCAGTTCCTGAATATTGACTTGTAGGTTTATATCGAATACCTGCTGTTGCGTGAAGGACAGATCCGGCTATCGGCCGAATTCCATCGTGAAGATCGCTCCACAGTCTTCATTTGGCCGGAAAAGGCAAGCAGTATTTCTTTGTCTGGAGGCCTTAACGAAAGAGGTTTTGTGGTGGGCCAGACTGAAAAGGCTAAAGGCAGATAATTTTCTCTTTGGCCAAGCCCTCATCAGCTTTATCCAGTTTCACCTGAAAGGAAGGTGAGGGAAGAGGAAAATGCCGCCGCCCAGCAATTTTGCGAAAAGGTTGGTGAATGTAACACAAATGACCCCAGTGAACGGGCCTAGTCTAAGCATACTCATGGCATTAAAATGACATTTTCATTTTACTAGTTTCAACTCGGGAGCTGCGGCCATGCTGGATCACCGGCTGAAAAGTGAAATTGGTTAGTAACCAAGAACTGGTGTATAGGTTAAAAGATTTTCGCCATTGTTTTTCATTTGTACCACGTCTGTCACAAGTTTATAGAGAAGTGGTATGAGATGATTTGACATTCAAGTCTTCCTCAAAAATATTATCCATGTTAATGAAATGAATTAGTTGTAGCTAGGAGTGAAGACAGATTCTGCAAGTGGTTAGCTGTTGCTCTATTCCTCTCTAGAGATCACAGAAGTTTTGGAGTCTTGTTTTGTAGATGACATACCACTCATCCGTTTTACAATATGGCTGCCAATGACGTCTAGTTTGCATAATTAATCGGAACTTAGTAATAATTAAGAAACGTAACCTATTGATATTTCATCTAAGTATATCGCTAATCACTTGATATTAAAACACGAAGATACATCCTTATAGATTCGACCATGTACTAAAATAATACACACTGATGCGATATATTTCAAGTACGTTAGCAGCGTTAGTAAAATGAATTAGTTATGGCGCGAAAAGGAAACCAGGTCGTCAGAAAAGGTTATGATACAAAAACCTGGATGAACTGCTACAACTGAATATAACACATTTGGAAGATACATTATCAAAGATATTCCACAAAAACACATGTGTTTCTATCTATAGGAGTGATGTTCATATGCGTTAATCATATTAGTTGGTATTTTTTACATAAGAATCACCGCAGAAGATCTACCTCTATGTAATTCTAAATATTTTCCCACTAAACAGGCATATGAGGGAGGTTTACTTCGCGAGAGACCTTTAAAATAAGGATACAGATTACAGATCCCAAAACAAACATAGTTAGCAACACAGGAACACGGCGAAGGCGGATTTGTTTTAACATATGAAATAAATATTTGGATTCTAAGAACGAAGAAGAGGAAGAAATGAATTTGGTGTGTGCATGTGTTTGTGTGTGTGTACGTATGAGCATGTGTGTGGACGTGTGTGTGTGTGTGTGTGCGTGTATGTGTATGCATTTATGCGTATGTGTATGTGTATACATATATGTGTGTGAGTGCAACGTATGTATATATTCTCGTACATATATATAGACCTGTTTATATATTTGCCAGTGTATATATATATGTGTGCATGTGTGTATGTGTATATATGCACAAATATACACACGTAGATATATGTATTTTTATACACTTATGTATGCACATACATATTGGTATACATGTGTGAGTATGCAGATATATATATATATATATATAATATATATATATATATATATATATATATATATATATATATAGTTGCCTTAAATAATGGCTTCTGACTCTTTTTAGGAGATGGGGTAGCCAATTACATTGATCCCAGTACATGACTGGTGTTCTAGTGTTATCGACCCCGGAAGGAAATTCACTTTGTTAAGATTTGACCACAGAACAAAATCCCTCAAAGATCACCTTTGTCTTTGCTAGCATTATTCCGGAAGGAATGATGCTAGCATAGAAGTCCTTGTTAGCATCATTATTAATACTGATTTCAAATTTTGGCACAAAACCAGCAATTTCTGGGGTGGGGGAGGAGGTAGTCGATTACATCCACCCCAGTGCTCAATTGGTACTTGTTTTATCGAATCTGAACGATGAAAGGCTAAGTCGACCTCGAAGGAATTCGAATTCAGAACGTAAACACAGTAGAAATTGTACTAAGCATTTTTCCTGGCGTGTTAACGGTCCTTCTTGCCCACCGTCTTGGTATTCTTATTAATATTGCACAAGTCTGTGTTGTTGTTGTTGTTGTTGATAATATTCTCGTTCGTTTCATGAACATTTAATTCTTCGCGTGTCAAACTGTGATCGTCTTCTCATCCCTGTAAGTCTATTTATCTCATTGTCAGTGTTTCTGTTTATCTATTTATCTATTTATTATTCTCTTTAACAATCATTCCGTGTTCGTATATTAGAAATCTATTTCATAATTTTCGTCCGTGGGGAGTCATGTCCGGTTACTACTTCCTTTCTTCATAATATTTCTTACTATCACCTTTCTCGTAGAAGAAGCCATATTGAATAGACTGCAAACACAAGGAAGGTTTTTGGGAAAAAAAATTATGTTTTGTCTACTTAAGATTTTGGGAAAGACGTCGAGATGTTTCGAAGTTCCTTGTTTGCAAAATAATCCAAAAGCGAAAATATTTCTTACAATTCAACTTGGTAATTATCCAATATTCTTGGAGCTATCTTTGAGAGACGACTGTATGCTCGAAAGCATTAATAATAATAATAATAATAATTTTTAATAATAATAATAATCATAATAACAATAATAATAATAACAATAAAAATCATAATAATAATAATCATAATAATAATAATGGGAGGATGAGGAAAGCTACGACGGTGATGCTGACGATGATGGAGACATGATTATGCCTACACACACGCACACACACATACACACATACACACACAATCACCCAGATTTTGTTATTCCTTGAACGCCCGAATAGAACAAACAAGCGTGTATACTCAGAACTACATAAATTCACAAAAAAAAACACAAACTCGTGCACTTTCTCAAACAAACATTTTCACATAAACAGAAGCAACACAAGCACCTGCAGAAACGCCGGTGTACAAACATATATCAACACAAAAGCATATACACGCACACATACTCACACACACGCACGCATATACACACATGCATGTATGTCTTTTATGATGTGTTTATTTTGATGTAAAAGCAATGACATTTGATTTTTGTTTTCCATTGCAGGTAAGTTGAATTTCCTTGCTTATATTTACACGAGTCATCTATCGGCAGCACATAAAGGTAAAATGTTAGTTATTTTTTTCTCCTTTAAGGTAAAATTACGAAAATGACAAAAATGAAAAATTGCTTCTACACCAAAGCCATTTTTGTTATATTTTTTGACGCATTTGTTTTTCAGCTTTTCTGGCTTTAAAATGTTACCACTTAGCTTGACTTACACCTTAAAATGTTTCGTTTGTTGTTCAATCACTTAATGGAGAAAGATTTTATCGAAAATAAAAATAAACCTGGAGACTCTGAGGTGGGGTACACTCCATAAAGATTTGGAATAAATGCCTTACTGAAATTAATTTTGCCTCTTTCTGATTTCAATTCTCGTCTGGGTCGTTTGATATTGTATCTCATCCTCCTGAGCTTACTCAAAAATATTCTACTCGCTAAAAAGTCCAAATATCTGAGGAGAGATGTTATTTACACGTTCATAATTTTTTTAGTAGCTTTCTTCTTCTTCTTGGATATTTACATGAAACCCACAATGGGTTCGAACTCATTCAGTAGAGTAGTACAAACAGCCATCACTCACGAGCGGGTATGGCTTAGTAAACTGTATCATAGCTTCGCAAATTATGTACTTACGAGCAGGTATAGACATTTCGCTCCCCTCCCCCCACCAACACCACTATCGTTGACTCAACGATGTTACGGATGATTAAACCTGAGCAACATAAATTCCTTTATCATCGTAAGCCTAACATCCTTAGCCACTAAGTTACACGTCTCTACAAGGAATCAAACAAAAAAAACTTTATTTCTAAACTAAGAATATTCTTTTCTACTCTAGGCACAAGGCTCGAAATTTGGGGTGGGGGAAGTCGATTAGATTGACCCCAGTACGCAACTGGTACTTAATTTATCGACCCCGAAAGGATGAAAAGCAAAGTCGACCTCGGCGGAATTTGAACTCAGAACATAAAGACAGACGAAATATCGCTAAGCAATTCGCCCGGCGTGCTAACGTTTCTGCCAGCTCGCCGCGCGTCTGAACTAAGAATATTAACGCCCTTATGAACTAAACTACTAATCTATGAACTTACATGTAATGTAGATTGGTTATAAGAGCCTTATATTATGTTAAGATTGTAGATAACTAGTTGGAATCTGGTCCAGTACTGTGATCGATCGGAGGTGAAATTGTTGCTCTAACTGTTATACAGATATATTAGAAAATATTTCCACTCTAAAGATGACGCTAATAATCCGAAAAATTATCATCTGATACGTAACATTTCACATTGATTCCACGTTACGACAATATATTTATGAACGCACCTCTTCCGTAACGTGGAATTTAAATATAAGGGTTAGCTTTTTTTTTTTTTTAATAAACATACAAGCTTAGAACTCTGCGAAAAGTAAACAGATTAGGTGTTCCACCTGAGATGGTATCAACCTGTCGACACAAATAGCGCGAAAAATTCGAAGGCGGCAAAACAAGGCCATCAAATATCGATATATCTCAGTTTCGCTAAAATAATCTCATATTTCTCTGACATTTTACACAATTCATTTGGTTCTTTAGTTAGCAATATTCTTTCTTCTTTAAATCCATCTTCTTTCACTTGCAGAACAGAACTGGACCCGTTTTTACCTTTTACCTTTCATGCAATTATTTTTACACTGTGATAGATTCATATTGCCTTTCTCTAACAATGTACAATAATAGTAATAGTAATAATAATGATAATAATAATAATAATGAGAAGAAGAAGAAGAAGAAGAAGAAGAAGAAGAAACCCATTAAATCTCCCATTCGTTAGTCTACTTTCACCATTTGTTCGTTTCACCTTTCCACTTGTTCCTGCCAAATAGACAATTGTTTAGTGAATTCTGTTATGATTGAATGAAAACCTGATTGACCTGTAACAGTCCATAACAGTAGAAACCAGTGAACCTTCCCGTCCAGTACACGTGCAGCCGTGTACATATCAGACATACTTCCCAATACATTAAACATCACCTTTGAAACACTTCAACTATCAATTAGGTCTTTCGTGTTTTATTTCTTCATTCTCTGGAATCAGATTCGGTCCATTAGTAAACTTCGCGGTGAACCGTGACCTCACTAATGTTCCTCAATCCGAATGGAATTATTTCACTTCTCTGTCGTTCTTCATGCTCTTCAGAAAGGCATGAATGTTGCACAATCTCATTTTAGCTTATAAATGATAGACCAATGGTTATCAGTGTAAATAATATATAATTCCGCTCCGAAAGGCGGCGAGCTGGCAGAAACGTTAGCGCGCCGGGTGAAATACTTAGCGGTATTTCGTCTGTCGTTACATTCTGAGTTCAAATTCCGCCGAGGTCGACTTTGCCTTTCATCCTTTCGGGGTCGATCAATAAGTACCAGTTACGCACTAGGGTCGATGCAATCGACTTATTCCCTTTGTCTGTCCTTGTTTGTCCCCTCTTTGTTTAGCCCCTTGTAGGTAGTAAAGAAATAGGTATTTCGTCTGCCGTTACGTTCTGTAATCGACTTAATCCATTTTTCTGTCCATGTTTGTCCTCTCTGTGTTTAGCCCCTTGTGGGTAGTAAAAAAATAGGTTATGGTATGAGAGAGATTCACTGCTCTTCGTACGTAGAAGTTGTGTAGCTCGAGCTGAGTGGAAGACCAATGAAGGAACTTCTATGTGGCCACTCATCCTTGCAAAAAATCATAACCAAATCTCCTTCAAATCACAAACGTCAGTGTGAGGCTGATTTTTATTGTTGTTGTTGTTCAATCCAGTATTTTTCGTTAAATGGATTCCTGTTGAAAAAAAAATTATGATTTTTAAAAACCTTTTTTATAATTCTTCAACTCCATGGTGAAGGAAGAAAAAGTTCTATGGCTGCGAACTATTCTGTCTCTTCATTAATAAAGGAATGGATAGGGTAAAGAATTTTACATCATTTGCGTGGCTGGAGCTAGGACTTAGCATTTTGAGAACGGCTGGTTTAAATAAACAATAAGCGAAAATACCTTTTTTCGTATCTAACTCAATATTGATTATCATGTCCTTCCTGTTTCAAGGCAATATAGTATGATTTGAGGGAAAATTGGCAGCAATTTTTGGCAGGTAGAATGACCGGGTTTAAGTTCCACATTTTGGTACATTTGGAACAAATCATTTTCCTCTGGCATCGTTTTTGTTTTCCATTTTTCCTTCTAGAATTCCACCCCGCTTTCTTCTTCTTCTTCTCTTTATTTCCTATTGTCTTTAGTCCTTCCCTCCACATCTTTTGTCTTCACATCTGCTTTTCTTTAACACCCTTTACCCACCCTTTATCCACCCCGTTTCTACTTTATCATTTCTTACGTTTCGCTTTTCTCTTTTATTACTTGACTTCAATTCATTCTTTCTCTTCTTTTCAAGTTTCTTTCTATCATCACATTACTTATTTATGGCCTTCTCCTTTCATCTCTCTCTCTCACTCTCTCTCTCTCTCTCTCTCTCTTTTACACACACACACACACACATACACACACACACACATACACACACACACACACACACACACACACACACATTCCTTTCTTACACGTCGTAAATCGTGTTTTCTCTTTCTAGTTTTTCTCCTGTATCTCGGTCATGTTGGGATTCTCTGAAACACTCAAGAGAGATGAGATCAAAAAAAAAAAAATAATAAATGTCTACAATGACGAAATGATGTGATTAGCCAATAATGTTTATTTCCCAGCTGAGATAAGGTGTAACATTCTGTTTTCTAAGGATTGACACCTATATTCTACACCCACGCATAACATCACAACTTTATCATCGAATCAAACCGTTTAAATACCAAAAGAGGAAGATGAGGTAACACCACAATATATATATGTCTATCCGTCCTTGTCTCTTTCTACACCTCTCTCTCTCTCTCTCTCTTCTCCCTTACTCCCACTCTCTCTCTCTCTCTTCCTCTCTCCCGCTCTCTTTCTCTCTCTCTCTCTCTCGGTGTGTATGTGAGTGCAGACACACAAACATATACATACACACACACACACACAGAGCCAGACATTGGTAGCACTACAATATATATGTCTATCTGCCCTTGTCTCTTTCTACATCTCTCTCTCCTCTCCCTCTTCTCCCTTTCTCCCGCTCTCTTTCTTCCTCTCTCCCACTCTCTCCCTCTCTGGATAGATAGATAGATAGATAAAGAGATATGCGCCAACATGCAAATGTCACTCTCAGTGTGTGAGGGCAAACACACACCCATATATACATACACACATATATACACATATATGCACACGCACGCACACACACAGCCAGACATTCAGACAGACATGTACATGATAGAAATGATTCAAACCCTGAAATATTTGTGAATTGGATTGTAAGATAACGGAAACGGTAATTTTTAGAAAGGTGGCGCTAAATATAAAGAGTGGGGTGTGGCACGCATCAGTGAATAAGAGGAAGCTAGGTGTGCACAACGCAAATAGCTCACCACAGTTCAAATTCTCGGATTGTGTAGATAGCTGCGGCACCCTAATTCCAACTTCCCACATGCCAACCCAAATTCTGGGTTTCGCTCCATATTAGGTTTTGGTTTGAAATATCTACCTTTAGGTAACGGAAACACGTTTCCATTTCTAGAAAGTATCAGTACCACGTGATTGTTGGTAGGAAGATCGTTGGTTCAAGTTTATATGGCAAGCATTGCAAACCATCTCCAAATTTTATACTTCCGAGGCGGCGAGCTGGCAGAATCGTTAAGCGCTCCGAGCAAAATGATTAGCGGCATTTCGTCTGTCTTTATGTTCTGAGTTCAAATCCCGCCGAAGTCGACTTTGCCTTGCATCCTTTCGGAGTCGATAAAATAAGTTGAACACTGAGGTCGATACAGTTCTATATTTAAGAGATGAGGAATTATGTACATTTTTAACATTATTTACGTTTGACGGCTATTTATCCTCATCTTGTTAACACAACGTTTCGGCTGATATACCCTCCAGCCTCCATCAGGTGTCTTGGGGGAATTTCGAACCTGGTTTCTCATCCCTAAGGTGTTTTTCGGTGTTTTTATTATTATTATTATTATTATTATTATTATTATTATTATTATTATTATTAATATTGTTATTTAGGTCACTGCTTGGAATCGAACTCGGAATCTTGGGGTTAGTAGCCCGCGCTCTTAACCACTACGCCATATGCCGTGAGGAAATCCGGTGGGTTAACTTTTAGAATTGACTCAGACGGTAGTTGTACTCTTCTTCCATCTGACAACAGGTGTTCTGCATAAGTCCACACTTTTGATACACCCGGACCCTGAACAATAGCGTACGGGTCGGTTTCCACGTCTCGCCCGCATCTTGGACAGGCCGACAGCCCAGGGTGGCCGTGTCTGGTGAGCTTATCCCTAACGGGTAGGGCTCCTCGGTGACACTGCCAGGCCAAAGACTTATGGAAGTTATTCTGTGTCTTCGGCCCGAATGGTCTTCGGAACCAGCTGTCTAACCGATTATCATCGAGACCCAGAGTCCTTCCCGGGGCATCATCATTTCCAGCCTCTACCAACCTACTGTAGAAAGCTGCGGTTGTACCGAAACCGCTGGAATTGCCCGAGTTGCGGAAATGTATGTATATGATTGCTATATATATATATATAAGAGTGTGCCTGAGAAACTAGCAGCGGAGAAACTAGGGCACATGTAGGTATGTGTGATTTCCACCGGGGACGTACCGTCTGTTGAGGTACGTCTGACAGTGCGTAGACTAAGGCTAGAAATATTAATTAATAAACAAGCAAAAAAGCTATTCCCAATTCATTCTAAAATGCAAATTAATTACCGGAAACACACACACACACACACATACACACATACACACATACACACATGTATATATATATATAATGAAGTAAATAACTTCTGTTTTGATGTCAGACATGTAACATTTCCGCTTTCAAGATCAAAGCATAAAATAGATATAAACCGATTAAAGTGTTTGCCTTGGAGTATAGTTAAAATTCGTTAATGAAAATTACGTAAAGCCAGGTTGGCTTCTGCTGCCTCGGCTCCGTGGCATTACCAGGCGTAGAATGAGTGTTACACTGCGTGTGTTAACTTCTTGAGATTTAGACTAATTTTTAGAGAAAATGAATATTTTGTATGTGTGTGTGTGTGTGTACATGCACGCATTTATGTATGTTAATACAACTGTGTAAAAATTTGTAATATATTTGTATTTACCTTCTAGTATATGAATAATAGAGCTCGCGTTTGTTTTGTGCATACGTATAGACAACTCCAGCTTTATTCCTTTTTATATCTATAGGCGCAGGCGTGGCTGTGTGGTAAGAAGCTTGATCTCCAACCACATATTCCTGGGTTCAGATCCACTGGGAGACACCTTGGGCAAATGTGTCCAACTAAAACCTCGGGCTAGCTAAAGCATTGTTTGGGTTGATAAATTAAGTACCAGTTGCGCACTGGGGTCGATGTAATCGACTTAATCCGTTTGTCTGTCCTTGTTTGTCCTCTCTGTGTTTAGCCTCTTGTGGGTAGTAAAGAAATATATATATATATATATATATATATGTGTGTGTGTGTGTGTGTGTGTGTGTGTGTGTGTGTGTGTGTGCGTGTGTGTGTGTGAGTGTGTGTGTGAGTGGGTCTTTGTGCTTGCGTTTGTCCACCATCACCGCTTCACAACCGGTATTGGTGAATGTACGTCTCTGTATTTAGAGGTTATTTAGCCGGTTGGCCTTGACAAATTTCCTGTGGCCTCATGTCTTCAAAGTGGAGGTAAGCATCTCCACCCTGCAAAGCCAGCGTCCAGAGACTAGTTTCAGAGTCCTTGCTCATCATCAGTCTGGAGTAGCATGGCTTGCTAGCTGTCGATGCCTATCCGCCTTTGAAAACATATATATTTCAAGTGAAATACAGGAAACAGTGTTTCCTAGGGCTAAATAGCAGTAGCATTCTTCCCTTTCATGGGACTGTCACATTAAGTTGACAACATACCATCACTTTCTCGCGCTGCTACTGCATAAATCTCTCTGGGAAATTTAGAAATGTATTATTTCAAAATTTCTTGTCGAGCACAGTTCGCCACGTTCACTATTAAATATCATAAATTTTCTAAATATTAAGAGACCCTTGAAGAAAGAGACTTTCAATCTTGATGCCAATCCTAATAGAAGTAGAGAAGTAAATAAACCGAAATTGCTTGAAACGAAAGATTAAAACCGTATCATGTTATTGGGTTGCCAAGAAGCAACCTCTTATTGTACGACGTTTGCCATATTAAGATATTAACTTCATCCGTAATCAACGAAAGCTGATGGTGATCCGATTATCTGACTCCCACTATTGGATGTAAATACATCTAATCTAGTGATAATCTACAATGAACTCACCGGCCGATCACTTATATATTTCAACCGTCTTCTTACAAACATCGTTGATATCAGCTTCAATAACATAATAGCAGAGTGCCATTTCCCTCTTGCCATCATTGTCATCACTTAATGTTATTTCTCATAATCAGAAACACGAGCTCTGAATATTTACGTTAAATGGAATAGACACACACACACAGACACATGTATCTCGCACACATGTCACATACACACACTCACATGCCACACACAAGTATATGTACTTCTGTGTGTGTGTGTAAAGAGTGATAAAGGGAGCAGAGAGAGAAAAGAGAGATGGATAGATAGACCCATTCATATATAAATATACAGACTGATAGCTGGAGACAGGCTGCAAAAGGAAATCGTATTTTGATAGAGTCATGATTATTGGTTAATTTGCTAACAATAGAAATAGACAAAATAAATCATTGTCTTTGTTAATCGTTACACATTGCTTATACCGTGGCATTCCGTCGGTTACGACGACGAGGGTTCCAGTCGATCCGATCAACGAAACAGCTTGCTCGTGAAATTAACGTGCAAGTGGCTGAGCACTCCACTGACACGTGTACCCTTAACGTGGTTCTCGGAAAGATTTAAGCGTGACACAAAGTGTGACAGGGCTGGTTCTTTGAAAATATAGGTACAACAGAAACAAGAAGAAAGAGTAAGAGAAAGTTGTGGTGAAAGAGTACAGCAGGGTTCGCCACCACCACTGGGAATCGAAACTGCGATCCTATGACCGCGAGTCTGTTGCCCTAACCACTGGGCCATTGCTTATATATATTTCTTCCTATATTGACACACATGCCCTCTTCTCCTCCCTATCTTTATACCACTTCTATAACATTCCCTACGGTCTTCAACTCATCTTCGCATAACCAACGGCCCCCATCGCTCCCTCGTCCTACCAAGTGTGTTTCACCTTCTAGATGCAACACCAGCCGTTTCGTTTAATCCTTCCCCTATAAACTGCATCCCTCTGAGACGTGCAGATGTTCAAACCAATCATTAACTGTATCACTTTTACAATTTAGGGAGTGTCTCTCGGGGTGAGCTTATTCCAAGAATAACCTTTGGCTTCTTCGGTGATTCCTGCAATATCATGTAAGACT
>NC_043008.1:6709806-6744806 GCF_006345805.1 Octopus sinensis | reverse complement strand
ATATTGGCAACGTTTTCCACGCGCATTCACAAAATCTAAGAAAACGCTAAATAGTTTTTGAACTGTTTATCAAGATACCGTTCAAACGTTTAATATAGACTGCAATGTGAGGCAATTCGGAAAACGGATAACGATTTATTGACACACCAATAAGAAATATTTTTTAATTATGTGTGTTTGACCATCATGTTATATTACGTTAAAGAACACCCTATACTAATTGGTTCTGAATAACTCAAAATCCGATTTCCTCTTCATACACACACACGCACGCACGCACACACACACACACACACATACACACACACACACAACACACACACACACACATATATATATATATATATATATATACACACATTCATGCATACATACATACATACATATATGTACATTTATATATATACATATGCATATGTATATATGTACATTTGCATATATAAGTACATATGTATATAAATATATATATGTGCATATGTATATATGTATATATGTATATGTGTATATGTGTATATATGTGTATATATGTGTGTATATATGTGTATATATATGTGTATGTATGTGTATATATATGTGTATGTATGTGTATATATATCTGTGTGTAAGTGTATATATATGAGTGTATGCGTGTATATATATGCGTGTATGTATATGTATATATATATATATGTATGTGTATATATATGCATGTGTAAATGTGTGTATGTATGTGTATATATGTATATATATATATATATATCTATATATATATATATATATGTATGTATATATATGTATGTATATATATATATGTATATATATATATGTTTATATATGTATATATATGTGTGTGTGTATATATGTGTGTATATATGTGTGCGTGTATATATGTGTGCGTGTATATATGTGTGTATATATATATGTGTGTATAATATGTATGTATATATATATATGTATGTATATATATATATGTATGTATATATATATTATATATATATATATATATATATATATATGTGTGTGTGTGTGTGTGTGTGTGTGTGCACATACAAACACACCTTCAGCCACTATGACCGTTTCCAAATAACACGGCTAACAATGAATCATAATAGCAATTGATTCCAGCATTTCTTCCGACTTCTCAGACTGTCATGCACAATTATAACAAAGACGTCAAGAAAATTTTATTGTAGTTATACAAGAAATATTTTAATAACCATCATACACAATTGTAAACACAGACGTCAAGAAATTTTATGAGCAATTAACAATATATCACTTCTTGTAGTTTTTGCCAAAATTAAGCAAGACATTTATCTTCTCGCAATTTCCATATACCAAAAACAAAAATTAAAATAAAAATTACCAAGCTACCTCGAAAAATTTTAAATAGTCCATCAAGGAAACATAGTGTTCCGAAACAGACCAAAATAATTGTTCAGCTGTTCAAGTGGCATTTCCTCCTACTGTAACTCCCATAAAACTCACACCAAGGCGAAAGAAATATGTTTAAGTTCATAAGTTTTTTCATATAAGTCTCTATAGTAAAAGAATAAAACCATTAATTATGCGAATATGGTTCTGGTGAAAGGTGGCGAACTGTCATAAATGTTAGCATGCTGGGCGAAATGCTTAGCAGTATTTCGTCTGCCGTTACGTTCTAAGTTCAAATTCCGCCGAGGTCGACTTTGCCTTTCATCCATTCGGGGTCAATAAATTAAGTACCAGTTACGCACTGGGGTCGATATAATCGACTTAATCCCTTTGTCTGTCCCTGTTTGTCCCCTCTGTGTTTAGCCCCTTGTGGGTAGTAAAGAAATAAGTATTTCGTCTGCCGTTACGTTCTGATTTCAAATTCCACCGAGCTCGACTTTGCCTTTCATCCTGTCGGGGTCGATAAATTAAGTACCAGTTACGCACTAGGGTCGATATAATCGACTTAATCCCTTTGTCTGTCCTTGTTTGTCCTCCCTGTTTAGCCCATTGTGAGTAGTAAAGAAATAGGTATCTAGTTCTTTGAATTTAGTATGCGTCCGGAAGAGGAATTTAAGCTGGTACCTTCAATTCCTTGGTGTTACAAGAAAGGAGTGCTCTCTCTTCTGTTTAGAATTCTACTGGATACTGTCAATATTTAGTTTTCCATGAGCCAAATTCTGGATACTTTCAATATTTAGTTTTCCATGAGGCAAATTCCGTTTACAGCTGCGTTCATGCTATATTTTACCTCTGCAAAAATCATCCATTTGATAAGAGGATCCTACTACAAATATTTTCACAATAGGCTTAAATTTCGTTTCTTCATGTGAACTGAGATTAAATTTACTAGCTTTGCATAAAGGAGAAATAGAGTTAATACCACAGCCGACTCCCCCAGTTTTTCTATTCCTTCTATCAAATTCCTCTCTATTTCATTCAGTATTGGGGATGAGATTTCTTTCCTTGTTAAATCTCCGTTCCTATACACACAGTCTTCAGGTGTAGGTTTTTCTCTTCTTTCTCCCAAGAGTACACAGAAACTCATTTCTGTGACAAGTATAGAAAATTCTTTTTATATTATAACTAAATATTGTGGCACAGCAGAATCAAAGTCAGGTTTCTGCTGTCTTTAAGTTGACACTGTCTGATTTCGTTTCGAGTTTTAATCCCAAAGCACAAACCGATGACCTGCGTGCTTTTTCCTTCTTTATTTTTCCTTTCTTTATTTTTTCTTTCTTTATTTTTCCTTTCTTTTCACGTAACGAAACTACAAGCAGCCGTCGGCAATCGTTTCACTCGTCTAAATTAACCATTATTATTGAGCACCGTTTCGTTCATTAGTTTGTTAGTGCTTTGCCATCTGTATATATATTTGTGTGTATATATATATATATGTGTGTGTGTGTGTATCGATCACTGATCGAGAGCACCTTAACAAAGTAATCAATGTGTTAAACATGAAGAGTCGATATGTCTTGTATTAATTGGGTGATGACTTCCGACCGTGCAATTATTTGAATATTCTTGTAATTCTATTAAGGCCAATTTCATATATACTGTTCTCTCTCTCTTTCTCCTCTCTCTGTCTCTCTCTATCTCTCTCACACACACACACATACTATCTTTTACAAATATTATATCATATATACCTTATAAATATTAAGTATATAAATCTTATAAATATTACATATATATATGTGTGGATGTTTATAAATATATGGATGTGTATATGTATATACATATGGATATATGGATGTGTATATGTATATACATATGGATATGTGTATATGTATGTATGTATATACATATGGATATGTGTATATATGTATGTATATATTTATACGGATATGTATATATATACATATGGATGTGTATATATACATATACATATGTATGTAGATGAATATGTCTGTGTGTGTGCGCGTAGGCATGGCAGTTCCGTTCAGAACTATGCTTCCCAAACGCATAGTTCCGTCTCAGTGCCACGATGTGCCACCTTGGACAAGTGTCTGCTATTATAGCCCTCGGCCGATTAATGCCTTGTTAGTGAGTAGGCGCAGGAGTGGCTGTGTGGTAAGTAGCTTGTTTACCAACAACATGGTTCCGGGTTCAGTCTCACTGCGTGACACCTTGGGCAAGTGTCTTCTACTATAGCCTTGGGCCGACCAAAGCCTTGTGAGTGGATTTGGTAGAATGAAACTGAAAGAAGCCCGTTTGTATAAATGTATGTATATATGTGTGTGCGTGTATGTTTGTGTGTCTGTTTGTCCCCCTAGCATTGCTTGACAACCGATGCTGGTGTGTTTATGTCCCCGTCACTTAGCGGTTCGGCAAAAGAGACTGATGGAATAAGTACTGGGCTTACAGTGAATAAGTCCCAGGGTCGAGTTGCTCGATTAAAGGCGGTGCACCAGCATGGCCACAGTCAAAGTGATTGAAACAAGTAAAAAAAAAAGAAAAATAATGCAAGAGAGAAACTGTGTAGAAATCCTTCGTTTATAAATATGTGTGCGCGAATATGTCTGTGTGTCTGGCTTTCAGTATGTCCACCCGTTATTGCTTGACAATCGAAGCTATTTTATCTATTACTTTTATCTTTTACTTGTTTCAATCTGCGGCCATGCTGGGGCACCTTTTGGTTACGTTCTCATTAATGAATTGTTTCAGCAAAAGAGAGAGATAAAACAAACACTAGACTTCGAAAAAAAATGTACTGGATTCGATGCGTTCGCTCAAGCCCTACAAGATGGTGCTCCAGCGGGGCCGCAATCTAGTGACTGAAATACGTAAAAGCGGATAAAAGATTATTTGTATTTCTCTTAATTGTCTGAGTTATTAGACTGCGGCCATGCTGGGGCACCGTCTTGAAGAACTTTTAATCGAACGAATCGATCCCAGTAGATTTATTAGTAAGCTTGTTATTTATTCTATCGGTCTCTTTTGCCGAACCACTAGGTTACGGGGACTTTAACACACCAACACTGGTTGTCATCACACAGCAGTCCTCACACTGAGGATCTTCACAACACAGAGCATTGTTCCATAACATAAACGAACTTATTGCCGAGAAAAGATGCCAAACATCCAGCTCTGGCAAAAGAACGAAAATTGGTTGTCAAGCGGTGGTGGTAGTGGTGGTGGTGGTGGTGGTGGTGGTGGTGGTGGTGGTGGTGGTGGTGGTGGTGGTGGTGGTGGTGGTGGTGGTGGTGGTATTTGGTGGACAAACACACACATTCACACACACTCTCTCACACACACACACACACACACACATATATATATATATATATATATATATAAATATATAGGCTGGCCCAAAAGTAGGTTTACAGTTATCATATAGGCCCTTTAAATTTCTTTTAAAACATTTTATTACATTTAAATTTGCATCGTACAAACTGAAAAGGGAGCTTGATAAAATTAACTAAATTAGCATAGAATAATTGTTTCCTATTTATTTTTTAAATTAAGATCTAAACTGCTAATATATAAATTCGAAAGAGATACCTGAATAACTGTAAACCTACTTTTGGCGAGCTATATATATGACGAGCTTCTTTCAGTTTCCGTCTCACAAGTCTATTCACAAGGCTTTGGTCGGCCAGAGGCTGTAGAAGCAGACATTTCCCCAATGTGCCATGCAGTGGGACTGAACCCGGAACCATGTAGTTGGGAAGCAAGCTTCTTACCACACAGCCACGCCTGCGCCTATATGCTTAAACATTCTTACTTATACACATGTGTGTACACGTATGTATGTAACATATACATTATATATAATGGTTATATACACACATATACTTACATGTATGCTTACATACATACACGTACACACACACACACATATATATATATATATATATACAGAGAGAGAGAGAGAGATTCAAATGAATATGGTACGAAAATTATGTATTAATGGAAAACCTCTATAAATGGCTAATGATTGCTCAACATTTTAAAACTGTTGTAATACTTACAATATTTAATAAAATGATGTGGCGTGAAACGATCGTACCAAATTACCGAAGATATTCTTGTTGCTTATTTTGCGTATATATAGATAGATAGATAGATAGATAGATAGATAGATAGATAGATAGATAGATAGATAGATAGATAGATAGATAGATAGATAGATACACATATATATACACAAACAGGCTGGCATATACACGCAACATCTCAGCATCTTACATGTCTGTACCATTTTGCAACCACACCTCCAAATGAATGTTATGAATACATCGCTTCTCTAAACGGTGGAGAGTTCATTTCAGATTCGACATCCCGAAGTACAATCTAATTAAAATATTGCTAGATTTTCGAGTAATTAATCCCTACTGCCGTTGCTGCTGCTGAATGTCGAACATGAACC
This sequence comes from Octopus sinensis, assembly GCF_006345805.1. NCBI lineage: Eukaryota > Metazoa > Mollusca > Cephalopoda > Octopoda > Octopodidae > Octopus > Octopus sinensis. The sequence continues at coordinate 6,738,976 of NC_043008.1, read as the reverse complement.
GCCTCCAAGATACCTCATTAACAAAACGAAGCTGAAGAATTCTGCCGTACACCGACCAGATGTTGGAACTGGTAAGAATATTAACTCATGTCGGAACGGTTCGTAACCAGTGATCCCTACTTCGGTGTTCTTGGTGAATATGATCGAGCGAACTTGTCTATTTTGTAGGTGTGTTTGTGGGTGTGTGTGTGTACATGTGGGTGATTGACCGCGAGCAGGTATATGCGCGTGTTTAAGTATGTATGTGTCTGTAAGGGTTGCATGTGTGTGTTGTGTGATTGTGTTTATGCGTGAAGGTCGCGTTTATTGCAAAAGATAATCTGGGAGTAAAGTGGGGTTAATGAACCGTGTCTATAACCGTTTGAAGCCATTCCTCTTCGTTTACGTTGCTAATACAATTCGGAAAGGCATGAATGTAACAAATCCTATTTTGCATTTCTCTCTCTTTGAATCTAATACGGCTGATCAGTTGTTGATGGACACCTCTGATCTGGAATGGTCAAGCAACTAATCTTGTTTATCGCATTGCTGTGTGCCGTACAGATAAAATATCTATTTTCATGCAGCCCCTTTTCATGCAATCAAAACCACTTCCAGCCCCAACACCACAACCAGTTTCTTCCCAAATCACACCATAATCACCTTCACCACCACTAACCCCGATTACCGCCCCAAATCTCCCCCCCCCCCTTACATTATTATATACTCGACATATATGCAAAGGTCCCTCATTTAAACACCGAATACCACCCCCGTATTATCCCATCTCCATTGAAATCCTAAAATGTCATAAATTACGTCAACTCTGCCGGCAAATTCCACACCGTTTCTGTAATATCAGCATCAATTTCCTCCAAAATACTTTAATAATATCACCCCAGCTAATCCGAAAAATCAATTTCCACTACCTGCAACCAATTCGAGTTCAATAATTCAGCTAAATCGTGCTCAAATATCGATTTTATAATTGGTGCTACACGAAAGCATTGATAGTGGTTCTATGTGCCAGTTGCTCAATATAACGGCTAAATGATCACCAACAGAGCCCAGCTATCCATCTTTTAAAGGAGAATGACATCAAAACAAATTGGCGACTTTACTGCGGTTATTTCGTGATTCAATGAATTGACCGAAACTGCTCCCAAATCTCTTTACTGCTTTAGAAAGGGAATGGCATTAACAAATAGGTGTTTTCTATATAATCGTTTGAATTGGTCAATCTAAAAGCGAAATCTTCAGCAAATTTCCGTCATTCTTAAAACGAAGGCCACGATATATAATTCTTAAAATTTATGCCAAACAGCACCCCCTAAAACAGCGTGAAATAGTGATAGATTGTACTCTTACCAAACTCTTATCGAAATTATTCGACTATTAGCAGCACTCATTTCTCATATCTTGGATCGAGAGTTGACACTATCACCGCATGTGTTGAGGGAGCTCTTTCTGTTTCTCACTGTAACAGCTCCAGGGTGCCCCAGGGATCGGTTCTAAGACTCCCTTTCTTCCTTCTATATTTCAACTACTTGCTTGCTGTTGCTTTTAACACTGCACAATCCTTGGAATAAATTCATATGACGCCACAATCTTCGGAATTTTACACAGATTTACATCAAGGAATGTTAAGGTTGATGAAGGGCTTTTAGTTTTTGGAGAATATTTTCACAGAAAACTTTTATTATAGTATGTTTCGACTGAGGCACTGAGAACGATATAAGAACATTAAATAAGATACTGTAGAGCAATTATGATTTCATTGCATGGGGTTGGTGATTTCACATAAGGATAAGACATTAATAAAATTACTGGGAATTAATGAGAATTAATAAAAGGTTAAATTTATATGATTGAGTTCAATTAAGAAGTGTCGTAGGTTGGTAAAAACATGGAAACCACAACAGTAAGATATCTTGCAATATTTAGCGAGGTATAAAGCGGCGAGCTGGCAGAATCGTTAGCACGCCGGGCAGAACGCTTAGCGGCATTTCGTCCGTCTTTACGCCCAGGTTTCAAATTCCGTCAACATCGACTTTGCCTTTCATGCTTTCGCGATCGATGAAATAAGTACCAGTTGAGTACCGGGGTCAATGCAATCGACTTTAACCCCCACCCTAAACATTTCAGGCCTCGTGTCTGTAGTAGAAAGGATATGTAGCCTTGTAAAGGCGGCTAGCAGACAGAATGCTTAACAACATTTCGTCTGTCTGTACGCTTTGAGTTCAAGTTCCGCCGAGGTTGACTTTGCCTGTCACCCTTTCAAGGTCGATAAAATAAATACTAGTTAAGCACTAAGATCGATGTAATTGACTTAAACCTCCCACACACCCACCACCCATCGAAGTTGCTGGCTTAGTGCCAAATTTTGAAACCATTATTTAGCCTAGTAAAAATAACGATTTCGTACATTGGCAGAAGGCCATAAATTTGCTGAGGCGGCGGGGCTATAGATGCTATTTCATTGATCCTAAAAAAAACGAAAGGTAAAATCTACTCTGGCAGGATTTGAATGCAAAAAAAAAAAACGGTGAGAAATATAACTAAACAATCACGTGACACTTTCTGTCACTTCACAATTCCTTTTTTTTTTCCTTTCATTTTCTTTTTTGTAATCGAAATAATTATTAGAAACCATGAGCACGAACGAGCTCATGGATTTCTAAAAGTCACTACTTTTTTGAAATTAGTAATGTAACTTTAATTTGGCAAGAGGTCTAAGGGTTGGTTTGTTGCCAACGAATTGGGATGGGCAGAGCTCGTTGTTAGTTGCAAGTAAAAGGGGCCCTAATGATAATATAGAAGATTCTGCTAATTATGTGTAGTGCGTTAGTGGTGATTAATGTAGCCTTGCAGATGCTCTCGAAGATCTATTCAACAAAATTCCCGCACACTCACACCCACACAAAGCAAAAATCAAATTTAGAAATTTCCTCATTCTAATAATTCTATAACTTGTAATTTTAGCTGCGAAATATAATAATTGAGAAAATAAAGAACATACTTACACTCTACGCTGATCTTTTACACTAAACATTCTTTGGATTCAAAGTCATTTAACTTTAGTTGCCTAAAACACCAGGATGTATTAATAACACATTTAATAATGGTTTCGAATTGTGTCATGATCAGGTGAGGGCTTAGGTCGATTATATCGACTCCAGTACTCAATTGGTACTCATTTTATCGACCCCAAAACAGCCACATTACCTCCACAAATTAGACACACAGGTTTACCGCCAATATCGGTAAACATATATTGAGCCTCCCAGCGGCTTTGAAAGGTTCTATTTTCATAATCAACTTTCCTCTTGGCCATTTTAACGGCTAGCTTTGATTTGAAATTAAGACAGTGCATCTACCACCAATAGATGCTTGATTGATATGAGATAAGCGGGAAGGAGTGATGCAATACCGGAGCACTACACTATTTTCATCTCTTATGCACCAATCAAAAACGAGCGGCAGGACGTTGCTAGGTTACTGTAATGACGACCACCCACGCACAACACAACTTTCATTTTAACTTGATCTGATCGACGCGGGAATGCTCCCAGGCTGCCTTTCGTGCGACAAGGCTGCTAAATTGGGGAATATGTGGTTTGCACTTCATACTGCCGGGACATTAAAAAATATTTGCCTAAAATTCTCCCGCGAGCCGGACATAATTATGCATCGGGCAGGATGTGGCCCGCAGGCCTTGAGTTTGTCGCTTGTGGTTTAAAGGGAGCATTCAACAATGAATGCTGGGGGGCTATGATTTTTCGCAAACTATAAAGCCTCACAAGAACTTCTTAATCGATACAGATGATTTCAAACAAACATTGAGCTACGATACAGTTGTGTGCTTTGTATGGGTCCCATGTGTTCCGGGAGATTTTAAAGTGAATCGAAAAATGCTAAAATGTTTAGAATATCGACGGTTCCACATCTGTACAAGTGTTTTCTCGTGTAGAGTGATAAGGTGCAACAAGTACGGCCGTGTCTGTTTCAAACAAATTTTGATACTGCCGTTTTACATAACACTTTTAAACAGCTGATACTTAGAAATAATGCTGCTTATTCAGTGTACCATGGATTGAAAAACGCTGTAAATGGTTGCTACGAATGAATACTCGTCTCATTAGACGTTTTGATTCTAGTAAAGGCAACAACCGCAAGCTAAAACAGTTATGCGTTAGACCCGTCCATTACTCACCGCACTCTTTCTTCTCATAGCAGCTATTTACACCTGATACCACTAAACCAATGAGAATTCAGTAATTTTGGTCGACATGCACAGAAGCATTAGTAATGATATATATATAATGAGATATATAGAACTTAATGACTTTAAATGTTTCGACACCGATACCCTATTACGTTTTCTCACACCAAATCAACAAAAGGAAAGAGGGGAAGAAGAAGAAGAGAAGAAGAAGCCCCGTTGTATTAGTTGATTCTAGGCTTCCAAAGCAGTGACCTATTTCTGTAGTGACCTGAGATTTGTACCTCGAGACATTTACTGGGAAATGTCAACGCCGAAATCCTTTGACGTAAATGAGATTTCTGCTAAACAGCGCACTTTTTTTCTTCTTATTTCCAATAAACAGATGTGATTACACAGAGGTCTACTTACATACACACACACAAAGTATCTGTGCATGTGTGTGCATGTATATATATGTATATATATATTTTCTTGAGTGCTGTAATGTTGAGATAAGTCAAGAGCTTGCAGAAAGTGTGATCCGGGTTTCGATTTTCGATTTTTCCTACGCGTTTTTAATTACTTCGCTAATGTACATAGGAAAACAATGAAATTTTTACAGTTGATTTGTACCGAAAGCACGATCGTAAAACTAACACAGATTCTTTCTCACCCTCACCTCTCACTCCTTCCTCCCACTCTCTCTCACTCCCCTCTCACTCACACACACACACACACTCTCTCTCTCTCTCTCTCTCTCTCTCTCTCTCTCACACACACACACACACACAACCTCACGCATTAATTTGAAGATAAATCTTCATTCCCATTCGTCCACAACATATTTAATGGACACGATCCCAGAAACTGTATTATCAAACAATATGTGATATAATGGCTTCAATTTTTGCCACAAGTGCAGGAATTTGAGGGAAGAGAATGAGTTGATTACATAGACCCCATTATTCAACTGGTACTTATTTTATCGACCTCGAAAGGATGAAAGGCAAAGTCGACCTCGGCGGAATTTGAATTTAGGGCGTAGCGATGGGCGAAATACCATTGAGTATTTCGTCCACAATATGTTATATAATAAGTTATATTAATTTTACTTATTGTTTCATACACACGCAACGAGGATTCATCAAAGTGGTCGTTCGACCAGCTAGAAATGGCAGTCATATCGCCTCCACGCCGTACCCTATCGTCTTGCACAAAGACGGGCACACTGAATGAAGTACCTTTCAAAACACATCACGGTCTTGTCTGAAAAGCATTTGAACAAAGTTTTGCTCAATCAACAATAAATCCCTGTGTGTGTGTGTGTGTGTGTGTGTGTGTGTGTGTGTGTGTGTGTGTGTCTGTGTGTGTGTGTGTGTGTGTGTGTGTCTGTGTCTGTGTGTGTCTGTGTATGTGTGTGTGTGTCTGCTACTTTAGCGAGCAGTCAATCGCAGTATCCAAATTGTATTCTGTGAAGTGACCTGACCTGGGTTAGGAATAGGGTTAGATGCCAAAGTAGTGGTTCTCACCCTTTTTTTATATATATGGACCCCTTTGTTTATAATTTTATTCTTGTGTTCCCGCTTAACCATTCGATGACTGAAAATTAATTTTATGGTTATTTCTTTCGAAATCCCTATTTTGTTATCCACACATTCACTTGTACAGATTAAACTGATGTAAAATAATGGAGGAAGATACTCAGCTGCTTCTTGCAATAAATGCATTTAAATCAAATTTTTCCATGGACCCTTAAAATGCTACTGTTGAGGTTTCTTCTGCACTGTGAGGTGCATTCGATTCTGTTATATCGTTCTCCATCCACTTGAGAGCAGCGTAGTTGTAAGTCGAAACGGTCGTCGTGTTAAATAAAGCTTATAGTAAATTCTGTCATTTAAAATGTGTGTGTGTGTGCGAGGTAGAGAGAGAGAGTGTGTGTGTATGAGTGTGTGTGTGTGCGCGGGAAAGAGAGAGAGAGAGAGTGTGTGTGTGCGAGGGAAAGAGAGAGAGAGTGGTGTGTGTGTGTGTGTGTGTGTGTGTGCGAGGGAGAGAGAGAGTGTGTGTGTGTGCGTGCGAGGAAGAGAGAGTGTGTGTGTGTGTGCGTGCGAGGGAGAGAGAGTGTGTGTGTGTGCGCGCGCGAGGGAAAGAGAGAGAGTGTGTGTGTGTGTTTATGTGTGTGTGTGTGTGTGTGTGTGCGAGTGTGTGCGAGGGAGAGAGAGAGAGTCAGTTCTTCGTAGCTTGGAATATTCAAAGTAATCCAGCCGTTCGAGAGGTGTTGTTATTCTTTCTACTAATATTTGTAATATCTTTTGAAGTTCGATTCGACCAATAAACATAACGTGTGTGTGTGTGTGTCTTTGAGTGCGTGTGTCTCTGTGTGTGTGTGCGTGTGATGTTTAACATGTTGAATAATAAATGAGAAAAAGAATTGTCTTCAGCAGTGTTTGTTTATAATACTAATCGACAAGTTGTTCTAAGCGTGTTGTGTTTGGAAATCAAGAAATAATGAATTGTCAAACCAACAAAGAATACAAAAAAAAACCATGAGAGAAAATGTTTCGTGTAAATTACAAAAGATAGTCGACGGTTATTACAGGAATAATCTCTATGACAGGTGAAAATTATCTACAGGCAAATAGCTTCCAGCTGCAATAAGAGCAGGCCCTAAAACGAATCGAACTCAAGAGTTTTTCTATTATTTTCCTTATAAGTCCGCAGAGACGTTCTGCATGTTTCGGGCGTAAAAGTTGACCTCTCTGTTTTTAAATATCGCCGCCGATCACAAACCGACGTCACAGATGAATGGCAAAATGTCTGTCTGTGTGTGTGTGCGTGCATCTTCTTTATACAAATCCACAATTTTTCAGTTAGAGGGCCCGCACTTTCTATGGTCATTCAAAACCGTCCAAGGGTGGTCGTGCGCATCTTTACATTCCCCAGTCACCCCGCAAGGCCATTAAAAAATCAATAGAAGTGACTTTTTTGTGAATTTTCTATCCAAAACCCAATCAAAATGTCCGAAACTTGATACGCCAATTGAATGCCGGCTAGCTGTATGTGATTGGTCGGAGATTTTGGACAGTAGCCGCGTGTGTGTGCGCACGCACGCAGCTGTATATGCATGCACTTGCACTATGACCCGGCGTTGCCGGGTCATTGTGCTAGTTATCAAACATAGCATTATTACGCACCAACGGCAATTGTCTCTCGTCTCTGTTATCAAATGTAATAATATCATAAGACAGAAGTTTCGACTTTCTAACTAATCATTCGAGGTTCCATTTTGCAGAAGCTTGTACGTACGTACGTACGTATGTATGTATGTATGTATGTACGTACGTATGCGTGTATGGCATGTATGTGTATGCGTGACAGTGTGCATCTGTATCTATAGGCATGTAGGTTCATACGAAACACATATTTTTGACATAGACATAAAATATACAGACTTGATTTCTTCTAAAAACTTCTCATAAGCAGGGTCAGATAGATAAACAAAGAAAGACATATGTCTCTCCTTCTCTCTCTCTCTCTCTCTCTCTCTCTCTCTCTCTCTCTCTCTCTCTCTCTCTCTCTCTCTCTCTCTCTCTCTCTCTCTCTCCACACACAGAGGTGGAGAGAATAAACATACTCCGCTCCAGTGCTCTCAGACGAATCTTATTTCTTATGTGTACGATAATCCGTTTATAGAAGGTTTAGCTTTCCTTGATGCTCTCTCGTCTCATACATTAACTTTATTATATTACGATGTCTGTAAAACATAGCCAAAGGTGAACAGTTAAATTTCACTTCAGTTGGTTGTTCGAAGGTGAACACCTCTTATTTGAAGTTCTACAGACAAACAAATCAAACATATATATACATATATCAATAGAAGTTCACATATACCTAAATGTTGATAATTCCAAACGCAAACGACATACATGCAATATATATTTCCACACACACACACACACACACATATATATAATATACATATATATATATATATATATATATATATATATATATATAATATATATATATATATATACATATATATACATATATATATATACATAATATATATATATATACATAATATATACATATATATATACATATATATACATATATATATATATAGATATATATATATATATATATATATATATATATAATATAATATATATAGATACATACATACATACATACACACACACACACCTCTGTTGTGTTTTGCTCATAGCATTAATATACACAGTAATTATATTTATTTGTTTGATGATTGCAAGAGCGTTTGGCACGTTTCGCTTACAACGTTTTTTTTTCATTCTACGTCGTGGCGGGAAAGAAATCTGTGTTTATCGTACCAGGTCTAATTGTAATAAACAGAAATCGAATGCAAACGATTAGCAGAAACCGAACTCAAAGACTCAAATTCCACAACAATAGTCTCGTTTATAACCTACATGCCTAATCACTGCGGTCTTTTGTCTAAATCTTACGTGGAATAAATTGATATCAAGTAGCCCTTAGTTGTTGGAACAGTGTAAATGAGTGCTATCAACATAATGGCGTGGATTAAATCAACAAGAGATAACACGTTTGGGTGTGGATAAATATTACCACACGGAATAAATACTGTCTCTGTAGCTTATATATATTTTTAACAAGCTCACTGGTTAATCGTGACACCAGCGCCTGCCCTGGCACTGGTTTTCTAAATATCACTGGTAGGGAGATGAGCCACTGCTACCTCTAGCGGCCGACCGTCCATCATTGACAAGACCGAGGAAGGTCGAAATTACATGATCTGATGGTCTCGGCGCAAGAGATGGCGGTGATTATATCCCCCGCTAGCGATATAAACCAGTGTGCATTTTGCACCAGATACCAATATCAGAGTTTCTTTCATTGTAACTACTGCAGTATAATTTGTTCTAACAGAACATCTACGTTTAAACAGCGATAAATATTACCTACAAATAATAGTTCCGTGTCTTGGTAGAAGGACCGATTCTTCTTTTCCATGTTTCGGTCTCTGATACCAAAAACCTTATTGATTCTGTTGTAATTATTATCTTGTTTATGGCAGTGAACTCGTAGAATCCTTGGAAGGACCTTAAACACCTTGTGATATTTAAGTTCATTTTTATAGTTCTGAGACCAAAATTCTACTGAAGTCTATTTTGTATTTCATAATTCTTGTGTCGTTAAAAAAAAGGGACCAAATACTGTAATCGACTGTTCCCTTCATCCCGTTAATATTTCCAGCCTTGTAAGGCGGCGAGCTGGCTGAAATGCTCAGCGGAATTTCGTCTGTCTTTACGTTCTGAGTTCAAATTCCGCCGAGGTCGACTTTGCCTTGCATTCTTTCGGGGTCGATAAATTAAGTACCAGTTGCGTACTGGGGTCGATCTACTCGACTGACCCCTCCCACAAAATTTCGGACCTTGTGCCGAAAGTAGAAAAGAATATTTCCAGCCTTGTTGCCTATATTAGAAATTATGACTAGCTTGTTCTGCTAATAACTGATCAGCGAAAGATTAAATGACATTTTCAGAGACCTGGAAATAAGATATCGTGGTGGTCGTCCATTTTCCCCAAGAACATTTGAGATGGGACCAAAATGATTCCAGTACTTAGGGGTCGAAATAATGGACCATCGGTCTTTCAGTATTTAACTACACCTGCCCTACTTTCTATATTTAAATTCTTTCAAGAATTAAATATAGTTTTTACTCCGATGTCAAAGAAAGAAAGAAATGTGTGGTGTAATAAATTCCATTGAATATTTTAATAAGATATTAACCAGTCAATTACTATGCCAGATTGAATATCTCCATAAGACCCTTTTACAAATGTATACGTCTCTTGGTGGACTACTTCCATGAAAGATATTTATCATACGCGTAAGCATCCGGCTGAATCTCCATCTTGGCCAGCGTTGTAAAGCCGAACTGAAGAGATTTGTTTTCGACAGATTCTGTTTATCTATGTCGTTCAATATCCTTGAGAATATCTAAAATATATATCTATATATGGACGCTACACTATCTTTTTCCTCTTGCTCAATAAATCTGAAGAGATGAGCAGAGGCAAGATGTCAGTTTAAAACCCCGAATCGCCGTTTATAAACGGACGTACGTGCAGACATAATTTTATGAATGGTTGATTGCTACTGAACTTGAAACGGGCCCAAGAGGCGTAACTTTCCTGCCGACTGCAGCCTCGTGTATGTGGTGTGCATACGTACATGTATAAAGCTGTATGCATGTTTATACACAAACACACATGCCTCTGTGCGTGTGTATGTGTGTGTGTCTGTGTGTAGATCCTTCGTTATTTCGTTTAATTTATGTAAAGCATCAGAAATGTGGCGGTGGTTGTGTTTAAGCTGTTGCTACGTAAACTCTATTTTCATGTGTAAAATAGATTAAATTTTCTTCGTTTAATTGCAGTATCACAGTAGTTCAAATGATTGTAGACGAAGCCAAAATAATCCAATTTGCTGTTTGCAAGTGCTATCTCGGCCGTACAATTACAGATAATTGTTATATTTGTCAGTATTAACAGAATCTGTGTTTGATGCTCATTTTAGAACTAGTAATTATAGTATTATTGTGGTCATTTATTGAAGAGTATTGCATTTGGAGAATCTTGCAACTTTGGATAAATGTTCCGGTCGAAAAGAATTCACACGAACACACACACACACATATATACACACATACATACACACACGCATACATACACACTCATTTGATATACAACAAATAGAAAATATGCTTGTTGTTCTTGTTAATAATGTTAATTTTATCCCTGTTGTTGTTATATTGAGTAAGAAAACGACTAACATAGGTCAAAAGGGAGAGAGAGAGAGAGAGAGAGAGAGAGAGAGAGAGAGAGAGAGAGAGAGAGAGAGAGAGAGAGAGAGAGAGAGAGAGAGAGAGAATTGACAGGAGTAATTCGCAATACAGTTTCGAGTCCTCTTCAATGCTGTTGCAATGTTAATTCCATTTTTGCGTAAAGGTTTCCATTAAAGGCTCACGTTTCTGCAGAATGGTTTGTCATTCACATTATATAACTCAAGGAACAAAGTATTTCAGTTCCTCAGAGGAGTAGAATAACCATTGCTGAAGAGTCACGGATCTTTTCATTGTGTGTGTGTGTGTGTGTGTGTGTGTGTGTGTGTGTGTGTGTGTGTGTGTGTGTGTGATTATGAGAGTCGATTAATCATAATAAAAAGAAGTGAACCCGCACTTAAGACATCAAATAAAGAAGTGGGGAGTCACTACTTTTTCTCAAATACTAGATTTCTAACCATTTATTTCTATATTGCCTACAAGGGGCTAAACATAGAGGGGACAAACAAGGACAGACAAAGATTAGATCGACCCCAGTGCGTAACTGGTACTTAATTTATCGACTCCGAAAGGATGAAAGGTAAAGTCTACCTCGGCGGAATTTGAATTATATATATATATATATATGTGGCTGTGTGGTAAGTAGCTTGCTAACCAACCACATGGTTCCGGGTTCAGTCCCACTGCGTGGCATCTTGGGCAAGTGTCTTCTGCTATAGCCCCGGGCTGACCAATGCCTTGTGAGTGGATTTGGTAGACGGAAACTGAAAGAAACCTGTCGTATATATATATATATATATATATATATAAGTGTGTGTGTATATGTTTGTGTGTCTGTGTTTGTCCCCCTAGCATTGCTTGACAACCGATGCTGGTGTGTTTACGTCCCCGTCACTTAGCGGTTCGGCAAAAGAGACCGATAGAATAAGTACTGGGCTTACAAATAATGAGTCCCGGGGTCGATTTGCTCGACTAAAGGCGGTGCTCCAGCATGGCGGCAGTCAAATGACTGAAACAAGTAAAAGAGTAAAAGAGTATATATATATATATATATATATATATTATATATATATATATATTTATATACACAGTATATACATACACACATATATGTAGTCGACTGCATGTGTCAGGTGAAATTACGTTCTTTCATGTCTTTCCAACAAATATATATCCCCATTCACAAAAGCCCATTGACAAACAGAGTCACAAACACGTGCATAGATACATACAGATAGTCCCACAAATTTGCATGCATCAAGACCAACCTCCTCTGCGATTTGAACCTGTGTCTCTTCTTGTCGAAATTGACACATTAAATGACTGAAACTTCATTAAAACTTATTTTATCGAGAAGAGATATTAAATCTCTCTCCCTCTCTCTCTCCTTCTCTCTCTCTCCATGCACACACACACACCACCGCATAAAAAATCTCTAGTTAACATTAATGTGTCAATGGTAATCTTCGGTGATAGAGTATTGTATTTGATTTACGCCTATTTAACTTAATTTTTTAATTGATATTTCTTTACTCGGTGATATTATTTTACACACAATGTGCAGTTTTAACGTTTCCAATGAAAAGTGAGAGGAAACGAGAAAAAAATTCTGACGTTTTTATCTATCTTTGATGGAGCAAGTAATTAAAGTTATGGAACTGTTCTACAATAAGAATATCAGGTGATGATTTCGTGGTGCATTCAGTCCTAAATTCATTTGGAACTATTTCATTACCAACTGCCTCATTAAGGAAGTTACAAACAGTACAGTTTCCAATTTCGTCTATTCTAAAAAAGAAGAAATATCTAGCGTTTCTAAGGTGGGGGCCAGCTCCATTTTTGAATGAAAATTCACAGCCGTTCACAAGAAAAACAAATCTCTAACAAGAGTCTTAAACAATATATATGAAGCATCTATGAACGAAAATGCGGATCGAGAATGAAATCGGATCGCATTTTAAACAGTTAAAAAGGATGAATGTTTGTTTAATCTTCAAACAGATTTTACAAAGTGTTGATTCAACGATCGAGAAGATAGGGTTCCCCCACTTGTCCCCTATAGTACAAAATCTTCTTCTCGTGGAAGATTTCCTACTCTCTGGCTTTAAACAATACCGAAAGAAATCACAAGTTAAATCCGAAATGTGGTGGGTACCCTTATCAATGTAAAGGGAGATATAATTTTTATATAAATATTTTACTTTCATTACTTCGCGTTTCCAGTATTTATTCTATTTCGTGTAAATATTTATATTTTATATATTTTTAAGTTCGTCCAATTATAGATTGCATGACGTCTTCCACACCCCTTCAATTCGTGTAACACACCTACCTCACCTCCCACGTCTTTGTAAACCACTGTTTAACGTTTCTTTGTATTTCTCTGGATCACTTTGAGCCCTTAAGGCTGAACTGGCAAACGTGCTCAGTGGAATTTCTTCCATCTTTTTTCAAAGTTCAACTTTCGGGGTTGTTAAAATAAAGCAGCATTCAAGTACTGGGGGTCGATGTAATTGACTAGATCCTACCCTTAATATTTCTGGCATTGAGCTAAAATTCGAAAGAATTATTATTACTAATCTTTTAACGTTTACTATTGAGCTAAAATTTAAAAGAATTATTATTGCTAATATTATTACTTTCATTATTTTTATTGAAGTCACTAGACTGCAAAAATCAAAAAAGAAAGACAAAAATTTGATTAAGTATTTTCTTCTTGTTATCCTCGACAGTCCATCATCACATTAGCCAAGGTTCTTTGATATCAAAAGATTTAGAACATACACATAAAAATTTTAGATGTTTAAGATAACTTTAACGATCAACAGTGGAAAGTGTGACATTGGTTTCTCAAAGACAGTAATAACATACCGAGCAAAGATTCACAGATATTCTTTGTAGTAGGTTATCATTTTATCAGAGACAACTTTGAAATGCTATACTAGGGGTGAGCTGCTTTCTCTATGCAGGCATAACAACAAATACTATTGACGTAATTTTGAAGCATTAGTGATGGAGTCAAACTAAAGCTCTAAACGTTTCAGAAATTAAACATCGACCTTTGAGAAAATTATTTCTCACACACTCTGTTATGACGGCAAACATATGGATGATTATTATAAAGGTAATTTTACTAATTTTGATGAGATTTAAGTTTACAAATATTTCATCATTTAATTAAATATCATCACTCGATGTACAATATTCTAATTAAGAATTATTTTAAATAACGATGTGTGATGTATGTATGTATGTATGTATGTATGTATGTATGTATGTATGTATGTATGTATGTATGTATGTGTATATATGTATATATGCATGTATGTGTACATATGTATGTATGTATGTGTACATATGTATATATGCATGTATGTATGTATGTGTATGTATGTATGTATGTATGTATGTATGTATGTATGTGTGTGTGTGTATGTATGTATGTATGTATGTGTGCGTAAGATTTGGGCGTAAATAGTAAGAAATATGAATACAGAATGAGAGAAAGAGAATCAACGAAAAGGAAATCACACAAGTATAAATAGGAAAAGAACTGAAAAGTGAAAAAGAAATAAATTGGGAAAACGCACGGCTAACAATATATAATTATGCGTGGCACCTTGACCTTGGGCGAGTGTCTTCTACTATAGCCTCGGGCCAACCAAAGCCTTGTGAGTGGATTTGGTAGACGGAAACTGAAAGAAGCCCGTCGTATATATATATATATATATATATATATATATATATGGGGGGGGCTGTCCCCCACCAACATCGCTTGACAACCGGTGTGGATGTATTCTCATCCTTGTAACCTAGCGGTTCAGCAAAAAGAGACTAATAGAATAAGTACCAGGCTTTAAAAGATTAAGAACTGGTGTGGATTCGTTCGACTAAAATTCATTAAGACTGTGCCCCAGCATGGCCGTAGTCGAATGACTGATGCACGCAGAAGATAAAAGATATATATGTGCGTATGTATGTACATACGCACGCAACACACACGCACACATACATATATATATATATATGTGGCCGCGTGTGTATCGTTGGCAATTTTCTTTCTCCGTCTTCCCTTCCTTGGACCTTTCCTTTTTCTATGTTTCTGACGAAGAGCTCCGCTCAAAACGTTAAATCCTCCTTCTTTCTTTCCTTTCCTGAGCTTCCAATAACACTATACTTGTTCCACGTCTTTGCGTTGTGTTTTCTCTTTGTTCATGTTTGGATTAACTATATATATAGATATTTATATATATATATATATATTATATATATATATATATATATATATATTACGGAGATGTACTCGCATAGCAAGTAATTTGATCTGAGATCGTGTGCTGAAACGAAAACAATTGCAGCGTGGAAGTGTGTTATAAGCCATTTAAGAAACACACAAAAGCCGTTCGATTCACTTCACATTTAAGTTTAATTTGTCAAAATATTTTCGTCGCTAAAATCCGCGACCTGTTCACTGACAAAGTCCGTGCTGCATATATATATATATATATATATTATATATATATATATATTATATATATATATAAATCAAGCAAATAGTTGGTGATGCTTTAGTACCTGACTTAAAGTTTCACATTCACACACACATATACAATATGCAAATAAAACCTTGAGTGAAGTGCTAGTGATGCGTTTGTATATGCATTCATTTCTGACCCTGTACAGTTCAGTACTCCGGAAAAAAGTATAATAATCTAAACCTGTCAATCACATGAAACCTTTAGGCAGTAGGAAATACTCCAGTTTATACAGCCTATGTAGTCATACAGTTATGCAGTTATGTAATAAAACTGTTCAGTGTCTGATATAACTATGTCGCTTGGAAGCTATATAATGATATAAGGGCTGAGAGATTCGTATGACAGTATGCGCCAAACTTAAAGACTGGTGTTTGCCGAGTGCTCTTACAAAAGAATTTCGTGGCTAAGAGTTATTTCGACTCTTATTTCAAAGCAAAGGCGGTGCTAACTTACATCTTTAGTCACTTTTAGTGACCGTTGTATTTGTGCATTTTGTCATTAAATTGCGTCTAGCCACTTTAATAATTATATATATATATATAAGTTCTTTATGATGAAATTAACCTCTCTGTCTATATATCTACCCTCTTTGTAATGTTGGCAAATGGAATAAATATAAAGATGAACATTGTCTATTTAATTAAAAAAATTCTATATGTGGCTGAAGAGTGCTCTACATTTTAAAACTGATGTAATACTTACATTATTTAATTAAGTGAAGTAGCATGAAACGATTGTACTACACTACCTTGGATATCGTTGTTGCCTATTTTGATTATACATATATATATATATATATATATATATATATATATATCATTCACACACACAGAGTGGGGGAGAGAGATATCCAGAAAATGCACTAATATGAATACGTTTTATAAATCTATACATAGACACTCTCGTATGTTTGAGGGTATATATCACATGGGGACTCTACGGAAATTGATGTACAGAAAGAGACAGGAAGAAGTGAGAAAAACGAATGATACTTGATAGAGAGGTGAGGGTTAATGTACGAAACCATTATTTGAATGGCCAGCAGATCAAAAGAGATAAGAAAGAAAGTAAGAAAGCAAACTTAAAAGGAAAGGAGTGGAAACTGAACAATTAACTGGACTAAAACCTATTGAACTGTTAAGAGTGTGTTATGGTTCATTAAGAAATGTTGGATGCTGGTTCACCTAGTTTTATTAATTGTAATATAACCATTGGCACACATTCAGGTTCTGCTAGTAACACACATCTACACTTCGTTGTCGATTTCTGTTTAATACTAACCTTAAAAAATACGTCAATAAACTTAAAGCTCAGACACAAGCACATACGTGTGTGTGTGTGTGTGTGTGTGTGTGTGTGTGGTGTGTGTGTGTGGTAAGTGTGTGTGTGTGTAAGTGTGTGTGTGTGTGTGTAATGTGTGTGTTGTGTGTGTGTGTGTTGTAAGTGTGTGTGTGTTAAGTGTGTGTGTGTGGTGTGTGTGTGTGTGTGTGTGTGTGTGTAAGTGTGTGTGTGTAAGTGTGTGTGTGTGTAAGTGTGTGTGTGTTAAGTGTGTGTGTGTGTAAGTGTGTGTGTGTGTAAGTGTGGTGTGTGGTGTGTGTGTGTGTAATGTGTGTGTGTGTGTAAGTGTGTGTGTGTAAGTGTGTGTGTGTGTAAGTGTGCGTGTGTGTAAGTGTGTGTGTGTGTAAGTGTGTGTGTGTGTAAGTGTGTGTGTGTGTAAGTGTGTGTGTGTATTGTGAACAACAAGTATATAAGAGGTCTGTCCATGTAGAAAAACCAAGTCAGAAATTTGAGTGTCAATAATTTTAACGTTTAACCATGGAACTGATGAAATATATGGATTAAACATACACACACATCTATATATGGATGCATATGTATGTGTATGTATGTATGTATGTATGTATGTATGTATGTATGTATGTATGTATGTATATATATATATATATATATATATATATATATATATCCATGTGTGTGTGTGAAGGTGCTTTGTTCAGTGGTTAGAGCGTCGGGCTCAAGGCGGCGAACTGGCAGAAACGTTAGCACGCCGGGCGTTCATCTGCCGCTACGTTCTGAGTTCAAATTCCACCGAGGTCGACTTTGTCTTTCGTCCTTTCGGGGTCGATAAATTAAGTACCAGTTACGCACTGGGTCGATATAATCGACTTAATCCCTTTGTCTGTCCTTGTTTGTCCTCTCTGTCTTTAGCCCCTTGTGGGTAGTAAAGAAATAGATTAGAGAGTCGGGCTCATAATCATGAGGTAGTGAGTTCGATTCCTGGACCGGGCTGTGTGGTGTGTTCTTGAGCAAGACACTTTATTTCACATTGCTCCAGTTCACTCAGCTGTAGAAATGAGGGGCTGATTCAGCTTGGCACCAGTGTGACATCGCAACTCATGGGCGACTGCTGGTCTTCCACAAGCAACCTTAACCCGACTTGTGCAAGGCCCGAGCAAGGTTGCTTGCCTGGACCTTGCAAGTATCAGGTATACAGATGGTTGGACGAGTTTTCAGAGCCTCTTCCAATCTAAGAATTTCTATATAACCACCAAAAAGTCTACATCAGTTCTATAGAACTGGCCACGGTTTGTACAGCTTAGGTAATTGACACGACTCCGAATTTTGGCTTCAAGTCATGGACGCAGACAAATCTTTTATCAGCTTCATTATGGAGATAATCTTTCGTTACTTTCATTATTCTCATCATATCATCTTTCGTAATTAACTCTACATCATTAGCTTCATCATAAACATTTGCTTGTTTTTTTGCTTTTTTTTTTTGCTTTTTTTCTCACTAGAGTGTCTTTTTACTTAAATATCCAATTCATCAAATGGCTTCAGTCCCGCTTCAAGCGATTCGTTGGTCAATAATTTTCCACAGCTTAAATGATGTTTAACATGAAGAGCCTCCAAATCAAATGCAAACACACACATACACACACATATACATACACACACACATACACACACATATACATACACATACACACACACTTACACACACACATACACACACACATACACACACATACACAAACATACACACACATACATACGCATACACACACACATACACACACACGTACACACACACGTGCGCGCACACATGCACACACGTTCACACACGTGCGCACACAAACAAAAACACATGCACACACGCACATACACACACATACACACACACGTGCACACACACACAAAAACACATGCACACGCGCACATACACACACACACACACATACATACACATACACACACACATATACACACTCACATGTACACACACACGTGCGCACACACATGCACACACGTGCGCACATACAAACACACGCACACAGACACACATGCACACACACACAAACACAAACATGCGCACACACACAAAAACACACACGCACACACACACAGAGTTTTTGCATATATTAGAGTTATTAAAATACCAAAACATTGAATATTTGGTACTCTTTTACTTGTTTCAGTCATTTTGGCTGCGGCCATGCTGGAGCTAATGAATAAGGCTGCAAGCTGGCAGAGTCGTTAGCACACAGGGCAAAAATACTTAGCGGCATTTCATTCATCTTTACATTTCTGAGTTCAAATTCTGCCGAGGTCAATTCAGCCTTTCATCCTTTCGTTCTCGATGAAATAAGAACCCGTTAAACACCGGGATCGATATAATCAACCAGATCCCATACACGAAATTGCTGGCCTTGTGTCAAAATTTGAAAGCAATATTTGTAAAGACATGAGGCAACAAGCTGGCAGAATGGTTAGCAATTCTAGGCAAACTGCTTAGCGGCATTTTGTTCATCTTTGTCTTCTAACTCTTTTATTTGTTTCAGTTATTTGACTGTTGCCATGCTGGAGCACCGCCTTTAGTCGAGCAAATTGACCCCAGGACTTATTCTTTGTAAGCCTAGTACCTATTCTATCGGTCGTCTCTTTTGCCGAAACACTAAGTTACGGGGACCTAAACACACCAGCATCGGTTGTCAAGCGATGTTGGGGGGGACAAACACAGACACACAAACATATACACACACACATATACACACATATATACACATATATATATGTGTATATATATATATATATATATATATATATATATATATATATATATATATATATATATATTATATATATATATATATATGTGTGTGCATATATACGACGGGCTTCTTTCAGTTTCCATCTACCAAATCCACTCACAAGGCTTTGGTCGGCCCGAAGCTATAGTAGTAGACACTTGCCCAAGGTGCCACGCAGTGGAACTGAACCCGGAACCATGTGGTTGGTGAGCAAGCTACTTACCACACACCCACTCTTCTGCCTGTCGACTTTGTCTTTCATCTTTTTGGAATTAAAAAAATAAATACCAGCCTCTATCCCCAAAATTATGGCCTTGTGGCAAAATCTCAAACCAATATTTATTAACATATTTATTTAATGTCAATATTTTGTAACACCAAAAATATTGATGCCTATATTTCCATTTTATATATATATATATATATATATATATATATATATATATTTGTATTTTTAAGTCATTAATTATTGTTAAAAACAGTTTAAAATTTATCTTTTACCAGAATAACTAAAATCGTATGAAATTATATCAATAAGTTATAATAAGGAGTGGGGAGTAAAAATAATAAAAATATTTTTAAATTCCAATAAAATAGAGGGAAATTATTTTAATTCAAACACGGTACCATATTTTTTAGCTGAAGCAATATGAAAGAAATTCTTTAAAGAACAGCAAACAATTAAGAATTATTGTTCATTCTTGGAAGGAACATAGACTTAGGAATGTCATGCAGCTAAAAGCGATCTTTTTATTCTACACATGTTTGTTGGCTGTTGTATGATATTGCTCGGAAAGATAATTTCATAATTGAAATTACAAAATCAAAATGACAAAAATAGAAAATATGGTGTTTCCTTAGTTGTTCTATAGAAATCGGTCAGTCATGAGGAGAGATAAAGAATCCATGCAGTTTCTTTAACTTTTTTTTAGAATGAGAGCCTTGTGAAATATACATCAACTTTGAGCGGTGTAGTTGGGCTTAATAAAGGGGTTAGAACTTGCTTTAGGATAGATATCCACATGGACATATTTACACAATGGGTGTATATGTGTCGTTATATGTATATGTTTTAGTTCGATATTTATATATGTATATATATATATTTGTGTATGTGTGTTTACATGTGAGTATTTAGATATTTAATGTGTGTGCATGTGATATTTGAACATTGTTATCTAACTATACGCATGCATACACACATATATGCATGTGTGTATTTGTGTGCATTTGTTAACCAAACTTAGCAGTCATCATTCATGACATGTCAATCTGCATTTTTAGGTTCAATATGTTCAGAATCTTTCTTACCCAAAACAAATGATTTACCTCTTGGACACTCATCTTCTGCTTCTTCATAGTTAACCTACTTCCTTCTGTACCTTTTACCTCCAAGACTGCTGTTTTCTCCTCTGTTTCTGCAATGCTGTATTAATCTACAACCAAAAAATTTAGCTCGCATCACCCCCCTCTGAATTAGGCTGCATCAAAATGCATGTGAGTGCTGGGGCACTAAACTGCAGTGAAAACACCCAGTAAACACTGTAAAGTGGATAGCATTGGGAAGGCTATCCAACCATGGCAACCCTGCCAAAACTGATAATTGAAGCCTGGTGCAGCTCTGCAGCTTGCCAGCTCTTGTCAAACCATGTAGCAAGGAAAACAAATGTTAAATGATGAGCAAGGTGATGATGATGATGATGATGAAGAAAAATAGCTATGTCAGCAATACAAAGTAAATTAACTCTTCGTCAGTTGTCTATTGCAATCCTAAAAGCTGGTCTTTTCTCCTCTAAAACATTACAGAGACACTATATTCAGAAAGTATCCTGTTACTTTGGAATTGGACAGAGCAGAAAACAAAACAAAATTTAAATTTCTTTATCCACTGCCGTAAAATTATTATTAACCTCTTTAAGGGTAATGGCTTTTTAAGCATTGGAAAAAAATGTATATATCTGAATAAATAAAGTCTTTCACCTATCCTGTTTTCATTCACTAATTTCATTCCCCTCAAAATACTTTCAATCACCAGTTTCATTTACTCAAAAATAATTTTATTCCCCAATTTAAGAAACGCTGGTCTTAACAACATAGGAGAAGATAAGGGTCAAGCATTGTGCTATTTGCAGACCAAGATGTTTCCATTAAATTATTTACCTTGACTCGGTGCCAAAACTAGGACTTTAGATCCACTTATAGCAGATTTGGGGTTTGGGTTTGGGTTGGGGATGGGGTTTGGTGGGGGTATAGAAAGCAAATAGTTTCTTTCTTTGACATGAATGAAGACTTTGCAAGTGAGAAGTACAAACCGTTTCCATTAAACCATTACAAAATAAATAAATCCACTTAAGATTAGTAGCAGTTTTGATACAAAGAGTTTGGCAGCTTCCATCCTTTTGTGAAGTCAATAAATATTTTCATTACTTCAATTGCTAAAAGCATTATCATTTCCTTAATACTGTTTACGCCTTTAAAGCAGACGGAACCGTCGCAAAATCCCTGATCTGAATGCAATCCAATCAATGTACTTATCAATGTGATAGAATAAAGCTGTGTAATTGAATCCCTGTAATTATCAACGTGTTAAATACAGACCATTCTTTGAGTAGTTGTTACTTTTCATTAATGGATGAGAAAACTTGCTGACATTAAGGAAAGGAAAATTAAGGTCTGCGATATTCAAGTGTTTCCAAACAACACAAACGCAATAAAGGACTTCGATTTAGAATCAAATTTGTCACAGTTGCAACTCAACATGGTTCCACTTTCCTGAAAATCTTATCAAAATACCTTACAACAATGTTTGGTTTGCCATCTGAGTTCAAATTCTGCTAATTAAGAGCTTACCTTTCATCCTTCCCAGGTCAATAAATTTTAGTTATATGCTCTGGTAGTCACATAAAACCCTTTCCTATAAATTTGTTACTGTATTTAGTGTAAGCCACCTTAATCATTTAACAGGGCAGTGAAGGAGTCAAGATAACAGAATGTCGGATTAAATCTATTATATTCTTACTTGAAATCTGGTCATTTGCCTCCATGTTTTCTTTCCTGTGGTAAACACACCAGCATCGCTTGCCAAGCGATCTTGGGGTGAAAAATACAGACACACAAACACACACACACATATATATACACATACACATATATACGATGGGCTTCTTTCAGTTTCCATCTACCAAATCCACTCACAAGGCTTTGGTCAGCTATGAGGCTATAGTAGAAGACACTTGCCCAAGGTGCCATGCAGTGGAACTGAACCTGGAACCATGTGGTTCATAAGCAAGCTACTTACCACACAGCCACTGCCATGCCTATAGTTGAACATATTTCATTGGTGA
Source organism: Octopus sinensis (assembly GCF_006345805.1). Classification (NCBI taxonomy): domain Eukaryota; kingdom Metazoa; phylum Mollusca; class Cephalopoda; order Octopoda; family Octopodidae; genus Octopus; species Octopus sinensis. Next base: position 6,715,972 of record NC_043008.1, on the reverse strand, counting down.
TAATCCTGTTTTTTGTATTTTGGGCAATGTCCACCGAGGTCAACTTTGCCTTTCATTTTTTCAGAGTTGAAATAAGTACCAGCTATGTATTGGGGTCAATATAATCAACTTGTCCCTCCACCAAATTTTGGGTCTTGAGCCTGTAGCAGAAGGATATCTTGGGCAATGTCAAACAGGTCCTTCTTCTTTTTCTAAGATAGAAGGGTGTGATTCTGAGAAAACTTCACCAATATTTTTTGCTGCCGATCAATTGATCAATCGCAGAGCAGCTGTAAAAAACCTGGACGATTATTTAAGCAAGAGAGTAAAAGAGAAAGACAAAGAGTAAATGACGGAGATGGTTTATGCATTAATCGTAAAACCAAGGTAAGAGACGAGGAGAAGTGTTTGAAAGGACAATACAAGAAAGAGAACAGCTAAGTGTGAAAGCAAGAAATATCTTGCGAAGACATGTGGTGGTGGTTGGTGAATGACGTTATTTATGAGTTTTAAGTGATTGGAGATTACATAGCATGTAAAAATGGTAAAACAGAGATGGGTTAATATATTAAATATTTATTCTTTCTTTTCACTTGATATTCAGTAAGTTTAATCAGAATTCTTTTAGTGTTTGCCGATGACAGTCAATTCATTAAGTTGACAAATGTCTGGCCGATATTGTGTGAAGATGAAAGTTAAGCATTACACTGCTTCCATACCAATATTTTTGCAATAAATTTTGTTGATTTCCTTCAGGTTTTTATAGCGAAAACAGAATAATGAGTACTTCACCAGTGAGAAGTGTTAGCAGTGCTAACGAAATCAATAACGAATAAATAAATATAGAGAAACAGAGACAGAGAGAGAGACAGTGATAGATGAACGGGTAGTATATGTATATATATGTATATATACGTTTAAATATTTGTTGTGCAAGATTTTTTATGTGAAGTCGTGTGTTGAAACAGATATTGTTATATTTCGGAATGGTCATATTGCCAGTTTAGCCACAAGTAAGTGAGAAGAAAACAAAGGACCACTGATGTGGTCACAGGAGTGTGACGAAAGAACTTTGGCCGAAATAAGATTAAGATTAATGTAAAAAATAAATATCACTGAAGCAAAATAACACCAAATATATAGTGCGTGTTTTTATTGGCTAAACTGGCAATATGACCATTCCGAAATATAACAATATGTATATATATATATATATATATAATATATATATATATATATATATATATATATATATAGGGAGGGGCAGAGGCAGATAGACCAACAGACACAGAAAGAGATAGAGAGACAGATATAGTTATATTGAGAGATAGCGAGACACAGATGGATAGAGGGAGAGACAGATAAAGACAGATAGACAGGCAGGCAGGCAGACAGGCAGACAGGCAAGCAGATAGATAGGCAGATAGATAGGCAGATAGATAGATAGGCATATAGATAGATAGATAGATAGACAGATAGATAGATAGATAGATAGATAGATAGATAGATAGATAGATAGATAGATAGATAGATAGATAGACAGGCAGATAGATAGGTAGATAGATAGATAGACAGGCAGATAGATAGGTAGATAGATAGATAGATAGATAGATAGAAAGGCAGATAGACAGATAGATAGATAGATAGAAAGGCAGATAGACAGATAGATAGATAGATAGATAGATAGATAGATAGATAGATAGATAGATAGATAGATAGATAGATAGGCAGATAGATAGGCAATTAAATAGACAGAGCAAATCACCACAGCTGAGATTAGAAGGGGTTACAATATAAAATAGCTTATGGATTTTTGCCATACTTTTAAAATGTTAAAAAGATATTTCCTTACAGTGAACCAATTCCAAAGTTCATCGTTTTTTATTTTTTGTCTTTTGTTTTTCTTTTTCTTCCAATCATATTAAGAACCTTTTCACTCATTCCAAAATCCCATTTTCTGAGCCAGCAACCATTCTGCTTCCATCTATCAATGTGATTCAAAAAGTCTATTTATATAACTATTTATTGGTATGTACTGATGACTGCAGTCGCTGCTACTGCTGCTTCTGCTGCTGCTGCCGTTGTTGTTGTTGTTGTTGTTTATCTGAACATGCGTTTTTGTATTGTTTTATCTTTTGTCTTTTATTTGTTCTAATCATTTGACTGTGGCCATGCTGGTGCACAGCTTTCAAGAGTTTTTTTTGCTGAACAAATCGACCCCAGGACTTATTATTTTTTTTGCAACCTAGTATTTATTTTATCAGCTTCTTTTGCCGAACCGCTAAGTTACAGGGGACATAAACACACCAACACCGGTTGTCAAGCAGTGGTGGGACACACAGACACACACAGACATAGAAGTCAATTTAGCAAACAGAATGACTTGTGTAAGTCATTTTCTTGTATATTATTAGTGAAGTTGCATGGCTTAGTGGTTAAGGTGCTGCATTCAGGATCACTAGATTGTGGTTTCAATTCCCAGACGAGGCAATACATTATCTTCTGGAGCAAAACACTCTGTCTTGAATGGGAAACTGTGTAGCCAAAATAGTCTTCCAGCAGGATAGCATTGTTCAAAAGCTAAAACAATACAAATCGCATTGTGACCAGCGATGTATAACAACATCCAATAGTTTGGTCAAAACCATGACATTATTGGGCATTTGTTTGAGTGACCCTTGGAGAAATAAAAAAGATGATTCTTTGAGATGAGAACTCTGCCTTTTCAATAATGATTTTCTAAATAAAGAACTTTCAAATCATTAAAAGTTTTTATCAAATCTTGGCAAAATAACGAATGAACAATGAATTTGGTAACTGGCTGATTCCTGGCAATTTATCAACTCCAAGAATCCATAGTTATTTTCTGTGTATTTGTTTTGAAAGAGTTTACCAACATAACTATTGTCTGTGCTTGTACGAATTTTGGTTATTCCAAATGACAACATACAAAGCACACATGTACATACATTTCCACCATACACATGTACACCATACACATATATCTATAATATACATACATCATAGATATATCTGTATTATACACATCATGCATATACATGTATAATGTACATCATACATACATCGTACATATATATGTATTTATATATATATATGTATTTATACATATATATATGTATTTATACATATATGTATTTATACATATATATATATGTATTTATACATACATGTATTTATACATATATATATGTATTTATACATATATATATGTATTTATAAATACATGTATCTATACATATATATATGTATTTATACATATATGCATAAATACATATATAAACTTACACATACATTTCTCTACAAATACACATACCATACATGTACACACATGATATATGTATATCAAAGCAGTAGATATACAGGAATATACATGTGTGTTTACACACACACAACACACACTCACACACTCACACACTCATCTGTGCATTATTGTATAGGTACATCTTTATCTTAATTGTAAGATCTTGTATACAAGCACATCTGCATATCATTATATGTACTTGTAGTCTGAAATATTATCTATGTGGTGTCACGTATTCTTCCATTAGCAACTTACTATAAATATAATTTTTTTTCCCTCCTAGAAAGGAAAAAATACATCTGTATAGAAATATATAAATATCAATCTATACTATTTATTTTTCAGACTCATTCTTTTATAATTCTATGCATAAACCTGAACACCTAAGTATATTTTTTTGTTCTTTTTTAGTTGTTGTTGCTGTTGTTGTATTTTTAATAATAATAAAAATAAATAACAATGAAAATAAATAAAAACATAAATAAGGAAAACATAAATAATCTAGAAATGTCCATAATAAGGCTTTTTAGAAAGCTTATAATTGCTTGTGATATATTGTAATTCTGAAGGAGACAGCAAACCTAAAAGCAAAAAGAAGAAGAGAACCAGCTTCTGAATTTGTTTATCCATACGTGTATTGGTCCAACAGAGGTGGAGATGGCAACTCTGAAGAATTCCTCATGAAGATCTTTATTCGATATTCTTTTTCTAAGTTTTATCATCACTCAGTATTTGCTTTTCATCAGTCTGGAACAAGGGTTCTCAACTGATTTTTTTTTTCTCTGTGTGCCCCTTTGATTACTATTTTATTCTGGTGGACCCCCCCCCCCATAGCCATTTGATGTTTAAAGACTGGTTTTCTAGAAACTTCTTTCAAAATTTTTATTTTGTTTTTCACGCATTAACTTGTGTTGGTTGGATTATGTGAAATATTAGAGGGAAAAAAACTGTTTCTTGTAACACATCCCAATGCATATATCTAAAGCAACATTTTTTCAGAGGCCCTTAAAATATCATGTGGATCCCTAATTTATTATTATGTTATGTGGACCCCACAAAATGTTATATGGACCCTGGTTGAGAACCAGTGGTCACAAATCAGGAGTAAGTAAGCTCAAGTAATACATTGGACCCTCGTTTTATTTCTTCCAGCATGAAATCAAAATTTTGTTGTCTTTCTTGTGTAAATTGACTAACCGATTGTATGGTTGACAATGATGATGATGATGATAATGATGATGACAATGATGGCAATGATAAAAATGAATATGATGATGATGACGATGATGATGATGACGATGATGATCATGAAAATGACAATGACAACGATGATGATGATGATGATGACAACGACAATGATGATGACGACGATGATGACGATGATGATGATGATGATGATGATAATAATATGTAAAGTTAAAAAAACTGTTATTTCCAAATGAAATTGTATCCTTGGCCAGGTCAAAGAAGTGAAAAAAAAAAGTTTTTGACAGAAACGAAACAATAAATAAACCAAAAGTGCACATAACAATGATTGTGCTGTTGTTAAATGGTTAAAAGATCTCTTTACGCCATGTGACAGCTTCTTACTTTCACTTTCACAATTAAATCATTTCTGTTTTGTTCTACTTTTGTCATCATATTTGCTTAACAAGATTGTTCTTCTATTTTGTGATTATACTAACATGGCTTAAGCACTTGTTTATGAACATATACACACATATACACACATACATACATACATACATACATACATGTATACATACGCACATACATACATGTATGCATGCATACATATATACATACATACAAGTATGTATACATGCATACATATACATACATACATGCATATATACATACATACATATACATACATTCATCTACATACATATACATACATGTATACATACATATATATATATACATACATATATACATAAGTACATACAAACATACATACATATACACATGCATAAATACACATATACAGACATTCATGTATACATACAGACATGCATACATACATATACATACATATACATACATACATACATGCATATATATATACATACATTCATACATACATACATGTATACATACATATATATACATACATATATTTATACATACATGTATACATACATATATATACATACATGTGTACATATATATATATATAATATATATATATATATAATATATATATATATATATATATATATATATATATATTATATATATATATATATATACATACATATACTTACATATATGTATACATACATACAGATATACATACATACATACAACATACATACATACATACATACATACATACATACATACATACATCATCTATGCACAAATATGTACACTAATGATTGCACCTGTTGATGTATTTAAACATATTTGAGTGCTAAATGAAAAAAAAAAACTGAGGAATCTTTCAAATGTACTTTTTAATCTTACCGTTTTACATTCCATCTTCTTACAAACAGAAGCTGACAAATTATTGCCATCTGGTAATTGTGCTTTACATTTTCACATATACCAAATTTAGAATTGCTTGAACTGTAGAAGTTTTTTTCTTTGGAATTTTATCTAATAAAGACCACTGGCGTCTGGTTTTGAGTAGAGAGAAAATTTCCCAAGGGTGCCTTCTGCAAGAAGAACACATAATCAAGTGCAGACATCAGCAATTGTTGTAATGAGCGGAGAATAATTTTTAATCTAATGAAATTATGGAACAAGGGAATTATCTCCACCTGGCCTGGAATTTTAATTGACCAAAAATTAAATGGTTTACATCAGAATAAATTGTAAATTGTTATTATTATGAATCTTTTACATTACTAACGACAAGAT
>NC_043008.1:6667306-6704806 GCF_006345805.1 Octopus sinensis | reverse complement strand
GTAATTGATTTCATGAAATAGTTTTATTTCCATTCAATTGCCAGTCAGATAACTACGAGAGGTTAACCTATGCATAATGAATAACAATAAAGTATGGAAAATGAGAGCCTTAATGCGTTAGCATTCAGATAACTCCCCCTCAAATGTAATGCTTATTTATTCAAATTGTTTCAAATTAATCTAATATTATCTCATAGCTTTGAAATAATCAATGATGTGATTGTTTATTTTAACAATGACATTATAGAGTAGATGTAAGAAGCCAAACCTGGTTAGTTTGAACATAAATCAAACAGAATATTTTGGCCAGATATGGCTAGTTTAAATGTTAAAGTGCTAAATGGTGTTTTTCATTACATCGACCCACAAAAACTGGCCATTACACTCCAGCTACGGACTAACCACCTTTCACTTTGCTTAACCTTCATGCTTTAGAAGCATAATATTGATCAAAGTTGTACAATTTCAATGTCTGTCAAACCTATATAATTCATCCTTCTGTTGACATACTGTGTTTCTCTTACACACACACACACACACACACATATATATATATATGAAGGCGGCGAGCTGGCAGAATCGTTAGCACGCCGGGCGAAATGCGTTGCCGTATTTCGTCTGCCGTTACGTTCCGAGTTCAAATTCTGCCGAGGTCGACTTTGCCTTTCATCCTTTCGGGGTCGATTAAATAAGTACCAGTTATGCACTGGGGTTGATATAATCGACTGTGGGTAGTAAAGAAATATATATTATTCATCCTTCCGTTGACATACTGTGTTTCTCTTACACATACATACACACACACACACATATATATATGGCGTTAGGAAGGGCATCCAGCTGTAGAAACACCGCCAGATCTGACTGGCCTGGTGCAGCCTTCGGGCTTCCCAGACCCCAGTTGAACCATCCAACTCATGCTAGCATGTAAAGCGGACGTTAAACGATGATGATGATGATATATATGTGTGCATAAGTGAAATGAAAATGAGCAAAGGGGAATAACTCAAAGTGAACAATGGCACATATTTAAGCATCAAACCATAGAAAACCATACTAAATCAGACTGGAGTCAGGTGCAGCCTTCCAGCTTACCAGCTCTTGTCAAACCGTCCAACCCATGCCAGCATGGACAACGGACTTTAAATGATGTTGGTGATGATATATGTGGGTGTGTGTACATGAGTATGTATATATGTGTGTGTGCGTGTATATGTATACATGTATCTATATGTGTATATATATATATATATACATATATATATATGTATGTATATGTGTGTATATATAAATTACTTATAATAAAGGGTTAATTGCAACAAGTTGCTCAAAACCACATACCAAAAATATTAGAAATAGCAGCCAAATAGGTCACTATTTCTGTGTGTATATATATTTATATAAATACCTGCATGTATATGTGTATATATATATGCATTTCTTTATGTATATGTTTATATATATATATATATACATATATATATATATGCATGTATGTATATGTGTATATATATATATATGCATGTATGTATGTATATGTATATATATGTATATGCATGTATGTATGTATATATATATATATATATATTATATATATATATATATATATAGATGCATGTATGTATATGTGTATATATAAATATATATAGGTATATATTATATATATAGACATATATATATATATATATACACACACACACGCACATGCATGAACACCAGTGCAAGAACTGGGTTTTCAACACTTGTTTACTCTAAGTTTCTGTTGCCACTTTCGAAAACACTTTCAACTGCTGATACCATTAAACATCCAATAAAAGCCAAGGCTTAAAAGAAAAAAAAAAAAACCATTGCATCAAAATCGATAAATGGATAAATAAATGCATGTAACAATTGATTGTGTTATCTATTGTGGCGTTTGAATATTTATCAACCTTGCTTTCATCGAATGTTTATCAATGTTTTAATGGTATTGACTGTTAAAGGTGAAAGGCCAGGTTGGAAACTCGGAGTAAACAACTTTTGAAAACCACTGCAATATTTTTCTACTGTTCTTATCACGTCTAGCTCTGTTTTTTTCTGAACTGAGTATCACTTCATGTCATATCTATTAACAAGGACCCCTACTCACTTACACACACACACACACACAGAAAAAGACCCATCAAGCCAAGCAAAATCACAGTGATGGCAGATACCAGTGTCATGCAAATGGGACCCATGCTGGCAGCACATAAAAGCACCCATTACACTCTTGGAGTGATTCCTGTAAGGAAGGGCATCCAGCCAGAGAAAAGAACCCCTACACACTTATACATACACACACATGCACACACACACACACACACACACACACACTCCCTCTCATGTATGTGCAATTTAACCAAAAAAATGGAGAAGTTTATCACATGACCATGTGGTCCTCTGCTGGATCCTATTACATGGTGGCTTGCCAAATATCATTTTTGTATGACTGTGCATTGATCCATATACTTCCAGAGAAACTGGTGAAAACTGTATGGAAGCCCATTAAATAGATTCTACCTGTAATTCCAAAAATACAATGTTGTCACATGTGTCATACTGTCTCTGCTTCGTAACAATTACTTTAATTCAAATGCAAGGAATTCAGTTGATCTGACAACTAAACCCTTGTTATTGAATGACTGAGACCTCCACCCTATATAGTGTGTATGTATATGTTTGTATATTAAGATATCTGGCCTTGTGCCGGTGGCATGTAAAAAGCACCATCCGATCATGGCTGTTTTCCAGCCTCATCTGGCACGTAAAAAGCACCCACTACATTCACGGAGTGGTTGGCGTTAGGAAGGGCATCCAGCCATAAAAACTCTGCCAGATCAGATTGAGCCTGGTGCAGCCTTCTGGCTTCCCAGACCCCAGTTGAACCATCCAACCCATGCTAGCATGGAAAGTGGACGCTAAACGAAGATGATGATGATGATGATATATATATGTATATCTTATTTTGAAATGCTTTAACTGAGAAAGGTTTACATAATGGATGCACTTCCTACTATATCTCATACTAACAGTGTGCTGGGGGCTTTTATGTGGCACTGCACAGGGTTTTTTTTGCGGCGTCTCACAAGCACTTGTACATGATGCAGCATGGGTGCTTGTAGATGGCACCACCACAAGTACTTTATACCACCAGAAGGATCAGTCTTAACACTTCTGCCGCATGCACACACACACACAAACACACACAGACACACACACATATCTCTCTGTTATAAGCATTGGGGTAAATCATGAATAGTGCCCTGTTACTCCATCTCAAGTATTGTAGACTTGGTGGGGTCTATCTGTCTGCTAGTTTGACCACACTGGACTTCTTCTAGAAAGGATTGACGGAGTTATGGAAGGAAAATTAGCCCCTTAATAAATACTTTATTTATTGACTCAAAAAAAGAAAGAAGAAAAGTGAAAAGTAAATTTGGACTCAGTAAGATTCCAACTTAAGGGTCCAGTGAAACATAACAAATCCCTAAAAGCATTCTATCTGATATTCTAACACAATGGTTCTCAGAAAGCCAGATCACATTCCTTCCACCTATGGTCCTTAGTTTCTTCATTTCTTCCACCATTATCATTTATGATCTTGTAATTTTTCACCATTCTACTTTTACAGGAACAATTATTGAAACAATTTCTGAAATTAAATTCCTTTATTAATTGCAATCAAATCAACAAAAGAAACCTAATTGCTAAAAGAATTATCTAATTCCTTAGTTAATGAAATGGTCAACTTATTTTGAAGAAAACTCGTCCTTCCTATGGCCATTTATGGCTTACTGGAACTGCAGCTGAGTTCATTTGATCTTCAGCTCAGAAGACAGCAACTTCTGCCAAAGTATATTAAGTAAGACAAAAACCAAAAGCGTGAGTGTTTCATGTAAATGATTATGAAAAACCATATTCATTGGAACACACTTAAAACTAGGAGAATACATTCCCATGCAAGAACATCCAAACAATAATTGCATCACGGAGATCCATGCATGAACAAGCATGTAAATAAATATGCATACATACATCACACATGACTAGATCCCTAAACACATGCTACATACATGTTCGCAGCCACATGTTTATAGGCATACCCAAACACAAATATATATTCATGCCTCTCTCTCTCTCTCTTTCTCTCTCTCTTCCTGTTCCTAATCATTCTTACCAATATCCCCCACCCCTCACACACACATTCCCTTTTAACACATTCCTACACACTTCATAAAACACCGAGCCTCTCATCACTGACCTGAATATAAAGACAAACATGCATAAATAGATGCATTTAATAAAGAGGTACATGCACGTTTATAACTGGTTCGTGCTGCTGTTTTAGTTATGAATATATGTTTTTTAATTACAATTTTTTTGTTAATACCAGCAGGTGTTAAAAATCATTAATTTGTTTCTCTCCAACTGTTGTCACTTATCTTATTTCTACTTATTTCTTTTGCTTCTTCACTCTTTATATCTAAATTACATTTTTCTTTATATTTTACTTCAATATTTTTTTTACTTAAATAGACGGGCAAATTTTGCTTGCCACCCACATAATCAATTCATAGACGCTAAATGCAAACACATACACACACACACATATATATATATATACATGCATGTACATACATACTCAAACACTATACATTATGCATACTGGCATCACCTACCAAATAAATTAAATGAGTGAAGATAAAAAAAAAATAGTTTTTAAAATATCAACAACACAGAAATTTTGCAACAACAAAAAGGAGTAAAGATGAGAAAAGTTCCCAGTGAGACAAGCTTGCAAGCAGTGGGAGAAAAAGACATTTAACAGTGTAGAAAATATATTAATGAGGTCTAAAATTTCAAAGTAAATTTCCTACTTCATTTTCAACATGCAAATCATTTTTATTTGTTTTAATGCACTTTTTTTTCTTTTTTTTTTACGCTTGTTAGTATTGTATGAGTGGGTGTGCATGGAGAGGGAAGTCTGTGTGCGTCGGTGTGTGTAAGGAGCACTGTGTGTGGATGCGCATATATATACAGAGGTTTCTATGCTTGCAAGCATACTCAAGCACACACACACACACACACACACACCACACACACACACACACACACACACACACACACACACACACACACACACACACACACATACACACACACACACACACACGCACACACACACACACGCACACACATGCACACACACATATATATATATGCACGAACACTAACATTTTATGATATTGCTTCTAATATACATGCGAGTCTGACATAGACTGCTGAACATTATAAGCAGATACATGTTTATTTATCTAACTGAATCAATACTTGTTTATGGAGAAGAGATATCATTTTAATTGCTGCTAGTTAATGTAGCTGAAGGGCCAATAAATTTGTTAATATTACGTATATTCCAATAACAGCAACTACAGATAATTATTGCATGAAATACGTTGATCAGCAGATTTCGTTTTTACTTCAAGCAATGGGTTACAGGACCTGATTGATGGTGCAAGGATAATTTGGTATTCCCCACCCATCACCACCACCACCATTTTGCTTTAATTAGCAGCTGTGTGGGGGGACTGGAGAAATCTTATGTCCCTTCCTTCATGGGCTCAATTAGCTTCTGCCATCAACCCCTGCTGCAATTCTGTTTTTCCAGCATAGGTTATAGGGTGATCAGTTCGGGTGCAAAAATGTTTTATGGAAGTAAAATAATAATAATAATAATGATAATAATAATAATGATAGTAATAATAATAATAATAGTCATAATAATAATGATAATAATAATAATAATAATGATAATAATAATAATAATAATAGTAATAATAATAATAATAGTCATAATAATAATGATAATAATAATAATAATAACAATAATAATAATAATAATAATAATAATAGTAATAATAATAATAATAGTCATAATAATAATGATAATAATAATAATAATAATAACAATAATAATAATAATAATAATAATAATAATAATAGTAATAATAATAATAATAATAATAGTAATAATAATAATAATAATAGTAAGAATAATAATAATGATTGTAATAATAGTAATAATAATAGTTATAAGAGTAATAATAAGACTAATAATAATAACAATAATAATAACAATAATAATAATAATAATAATAATAATAATAAATATCTGTCTGAGGTCCTTGTTGTGACTTGACAAATGATTAAAGACTCCGGTGCATTTTTACCTACACTGTGTTATAAAGGAATGATAAAAATAATAATAATAATAATTATAATAATAATGATGATAATAATAATAATAATAATATTAATGATGATGATGATAATAATAATAGTAATAATAATAATAATAATAATAATAATAATATTAATAATAATAATAATAATAATAATCCTTTCTACTGGAAGTACAAGGCCTCAAATTTGGGAGGAATAGATTAAATCAATTACATCGACCCTAGTGCATAACTGGTACTTATTTACCACAATGGATTCTCAAAAACACATTGTAGATGGTATGAGACAATATAATGTGAGGTTAAATATTATTACTATTTTTATTATTATTATTATTATTAAGGTGGCCACATGGTGCTGGGTTCAGTCCCACTGCGTCATCATCCTCAACCTTTAACATCTATTTTCCATGAGGTCATGGGTTTGGACTTCTTATAAAATCTCTTAACAAAATGTAAAAAGAGCTGAGTTTTGGAATGAGTAACACAATGTAATATCTATACTATTCCGTTTTCCAAGACTTCTCTTTGGATTCCTGAGCTTTCAACTCACAATTACTTTAAGTAAGTAAGTGAAATAACTGTGGTCCACATGACCCCTGAGAGTCCGTGTAAGATTTTGGTGGGGCCCAATGCAATTGAAATAGTAAATTCGATATGCACATGAAAAAGTTTTGCTTTAGAAATATTTATTGCAAGAAGCAGCTGGGTTTCTTTCTCTAAGGTTTTACAAAGTTGAAACCACACAAGTCAATGTGTGGAAACAAAATAGGAATTTTAAAAGCAGCATCTATAAAACTAGTTTTAAGACATCAAATGGCTATGGGAGGTTCACCGGAATAAAATAATAATGAAAAAGGTCCATAGGTAGAATATGGTTGGAAACCAATGCTACAAATAAAACATCTGAGCAGGTTGTCCAGCAAGAAATAGCAGGATTCTCATCTATCAATTATGACAGGTGAGCCATGTTGTATATATGGAAAATATACCTTACAGGAATATGTAGTCAAGTTAAATCTTATGAAATTCGTACTTTCAACACAGTACTACAACATAAAACTATAGAACGATGAGATAGCAATCTATCCTGGTTTTATAAGAATAACTTTATAATAAGCATTAATATAATAATGAAATTATTGTGTTTAGTGCTCAGGTGCACTACAACTCATCAAAGGTGCGTGTACGGTGCATAGAATTATGTACAAAAGTCAGGAAAGTGAACAGAGTAAGAGTCATGATATACATGTGTGCATGCGTATGGAGCAGGGGATATCAGGTGTAGTGTTGGCAAATTTCAGGAAGCATGGCAATTTTAAAGGATGCAATGTCTCTGCAGCTAACAACTGATGCAGGTAGTTTGTTCCATGCTTCAGCAACTCTGAATGTGAAAAAATGTTTCTGAAAGTCATGGGAACTGTGCTTTTCTTCTGACTTTGTAAGAATGCCCACATGTGTTAGACACATGGAGTTCAAAGAGGTGCTCAAGTTGGTTGTTGGCACAATGGTTAATAATTTTGTGGGTGTTTACCAAGTCAGTTGCCAGATGTCGGAGCTTCAGTGTATCCATGCCCAGGGAAACAAGTTGTTCAAAATGTGGTAAATGCCTAATGGAAGATATTTACTTGGTTGCATGTCTCTAAACAGTTCCCATGAGGTCAATCTTCTGAGCAAAATAGGGGTTCCAGAATGGTGATTCAATTTCCAAGTGTGGCCACACCATAGCCATATACAGCCTTAAATAGATAGCTGGAGAGTGGCTGACAAAGGTCTTGCTGAGTGATGCCAAGACACCCCCAGCCTTCTTGACAATTTTAGAGATGTGCTTTGTCCAGTGCTGACAGTAATGACCAGGTCACGTTTGCAAGAAGACTTCTTGATATAATTTTTGTGGAGGGAGTATGTAGAATTTATGAGGAAATATATCTGTAAAAGTAATTTGGTTTTGTTACTAAAATCCCAAATTAACAAAAATACTTCAGTTCTGATGATACAGGAAATTTTATGTAATAAAAAAATGTGCTCTTTCTAGGAATTGAAACCTGGTTGTAAGCTTTGGTTTAGCCAATAGTTCAACTGTTGCCTGTGAAATTTAAGAAATGTTAGATGGAAAATAATTCTGCTGATATCTGTATACCTGTGTACAGATGCAGAAACAACATCAAGCACAACAACAAACTTAAAACATATTTTATTAATGTACTGCAAATGTTAATGTAGATAGAAGATAGGTGGTGATGGTGGTGGTGGCGGTGGTGGCGGTGGGGAGGCTCTTTAGTTAAATGTGCAGAAAGTGAACTGAGAAGGAACATGGGGGAAAAAAGAAAGAGAAAATACGACAAAAACCAAAAAAGAAAAAAGAAGAAATAATCTAGAATGACAAGACTAAGGAACTGGGTCATTAATCTTTGGTACCACGTTAAAATCTGATGTTTTATGTTGCTGAAATTTTCACTGTCACTGCTATTTTCTTGTTCCTAAAAGAGGAAATGAACTGTTGGGGAAACGAAGGAAAAATAAAATTATAATGATTAACATTACAAAAACTCTGTCTTTTTGCATTTGCCTATTCATAATGGAATAAGTTATGATTAATGTGAACAGGAATATTGGTTGTTAACATCTTTTTGTGACTGTATCGTATTTAAATGCTCGTATATGCATGTGGGGTGGTGGTATATATACATATATATGTGTGTGTGTGTGTTTATATGTATGTATGTATGTGTGTGTGTGTATGCATGTATTTTAATACTCATGCATTTATGCACAAACATGCATAGGTATCGGTAAAATTCTATGCTCAACATACACAAAAACTTGTATATATACTAGTAAGGTAGTGAGGACTGTACTTTTAAATATTCTTTTCTACTCTAGGACACAAGGCCTGAAATTTTGGGGGAAGGGGCCAGTTGGTTAGATCGACCCCAGTACACAACTGGTACTTAATTTATCAATCCCGAAAGGATGAGAGGCAAAGTCAACCTCGGTAGAATTTGAACTTAGATCGTAAAGACAGACATAATACCGCAAAGCATTTCACCTGGTGTGCTAACGTTTCTGCCAGCTCACAGCCTTATAATTAAAGAAATATTCTTTTCTCCTTTTGGCGCAAGGGGAGGGGGCCAGTCAATTAGATCGACCCCAGTATGCAAGTGGTACTTAAATTATCGACCTCGAAAGGATGAAAGGCAAAGTCAACCTCGGCGGAATTTGAACTCAGAACGTAGCGGCAGATGAAATACCGCTAAGCATTTCACCCGGTGTGCTAATGTTTCTGCCAGCTCACCACCTTTGTACATTTAAATTTTACACACAGTAGCTTATCTGTTTCTATCCACCCATCCATCAATCCATCCATCCATCCATCAATCTACCTAACTATCTATCTGTCTGTCTGTCTTTATACACACACACATTTATAGATACATTTATTTATATATATATATATATATATATATATATATATATATATATATATATATAGAGAGAGAGAGAGAGAGGAGAGAGAGAGGAGAGGTGTTTTTCACTGTTTCCATGGAAAAGTATTATGTTTTTTTTTTCAAGCAAATGTCCAACTTGACAAACTATAATATCAATGATGAAGATAAGAATGATGGTGGTCCTAATATCATTGAAAACCAAAAAAAAACAAAAATAAATAAAAACAGAGAGAATAATAATGCATTCATAAATGAGATGGTGTTCGATTCTTAAAGGCAAGATGGTGGTCGTGCGGAGGTGAGGGAACGGAGTTGAAAAGAAGAAAATAATTGATTGGATGAATGAAAAAGATTCAACGAAAGACAAAAAAGGAAAGAACAATCTACTAAAAGACAAAAAGAAGCGAAGAAAAAACAACAACAGAAACGACTGGAAAAATCATCTGTGTACACCAAAGTCATGTAAAATGGGCCATAAACCATAAAAGCTGCTCTCATGGCTGCACTAACTGCAGATTTTTGCAGCATTGAGAAGAATTCACTTTCTCTTGGTTCTATGGTGAAAATTGCATGTTTATTTGCGTTCATTAAAGTCATTTATTAACCCATAACTCAGAACCACATTATCAATCTTCTACTAGGTTCTAAATGAGCTTTTGATGGCAGCCTGCACTTATTGATTTTTTTGGGGTGGGGGGTTGTTGTTGATGTATTAAATTTATTTATTTATTTATTTATTTATCGAGACCAATTCTTGCTCAGTCTTCAGAAAGACACTGAGAAATAGGTACACAGCACCAGCAACACCATCAGCAACAGCAATGGTTGTAGTAGTAATGGTGGTGGTGGTGGCAGCAGTGGTAGCAGCAGCAGCAACTGTAGTAGTAGTAGCAAACAACAGCAGCAGCAGTAGTTGTAGTAGTAGTAGCAGTAGTTGTTGTAGTAGCAGCAGTAGCAGCAGTAGCAGCAGTAGCGGTAGTTGTAGTAGTAGTAGTAGTGGCAACTGCAGTAGTAGTAGTGGTGATGGTGGTGGTGGTGGTGGTGACAGCGTTAGTAGTAGTAGTGGTGTTGGTGGTGGTGGTTGTTGTAGTAGTTGTGGTGGCGGCAGCAGTGGTAGCAGCAGCAGCAACTAAAGTAGTAGTAGTAGTAATAGTAGTAGTAGTAGTAGTGGCAGTAGTAGTACTAGTAGCAGTGGCAGCTGTGGTGGTGGTGGCGTTGACGGCAGTCGTGGCAGTAGTACTAGTGTTAGCAGTAGTAGCAGTTGTAGTAGTAGTAGTAGTGATGGCGGCAGTAGTAGTAGTGGTAGATGCAGCAGCAGTTCTAGTGGTGGCAGTCGTAGTAGTAATAGTGGTGGTGGTAGTGGAGGTGGCTGCAGTAGTAGTTGTGGTGGTAGCAGTAGTAGTTGTGGTGGTAGCAGTAGTAGTAGTAGTAGTAGTAGTGGTGGTGGTGGTAGTAGTGGTGGTGGTGGTGGTAGTAGTAGTTGTTGTAGTTTTTGTGGCAGTAGTAGAAGTTGTAGTAGTAGTAGTAGTTGTAGTTGTAGTAGTAGTAGTAGTGGTGGTTGTGGTGGTTGGGTTGTGGTTGTGGTGGTGGTGGTGGTGGTGGCAGCGGCAACTGCAGTTTGAGAGACAGTAGTATAAGGAACAGAAGAAACATTGAGGAAAGCCAGTTTGTCTCTGAGCCAAGAATTCCTTCCCCAACTCTTTGCAGCAGAACAAGATCTGCTCTCTCTCTCTCTCTCTCCTCTACAAGTCCACCTTGTGTCCTCTCCCTGCCTTTTTCATTTTCTTCTCTAACACTGTTGTTATTATTATTATTATTACTATCATCATCATCATCATGATCACCATCATCATCATTATTATTATTATTATTATTGTTATTATTATTATTATTATTATGAAACGATGAAGAACATTCCAATTGTTTTAGTAGCATCCAGCAAGAAGCACTGTAAGAACAACAGTACTGGTTGCATCATTAACACCAACAGCAGCAACAGCAACAGCAGCAGCAGCAGCAGCAACAATATCTGCCACAGATAGCTGTGATACCATCATCATCATCATCATCATCGTCATCATCGTCATCATCGTCATCATCGTCGTTATCATCGTCATTGCTGTTACCATATGCTTGGTGTAAAGAATGGTTTGATCATTATTATCGTTATCATTTGCCAACATAAAATTGGTCGTATTCCCCACCTTGTTCCTCCTCTGCCTCCTCATGTTCTTTCTTATCATCATCATCATCATCATCATCATCATCATTGTCGTCGTCAGCATCAACATCACTACAGACATGTATATCGAAATAAGTATGGTATCAAGATCCAACATGACCTGCCAAATAACGTATATCATCTTCATCATCATCATCGTTGTCACCACCAACACCACTGCCATCACCACCATCACCATCATCATCGTCGTCACCACCACCTCCACCTCCATCATCACCATCACCATCATCATCGTCATCACCACCACCACCACCATCACCATCACCATCACCACCACCACCACCATCACTACCACCATCACCATCACCACCACCATCATCTTCAACGTCACCACCACCATCATCTTCAACGTCACCACCCTCACCATCACCATCATCTTCGTCATCATCATCATCATCGTCACCACCACCACCACCATCACCATCATCATCATCATCATCGTCACCATCACCATCTTCATCATCATCGTCGTCGTCACCTCCACCATCACCATCACCATCATTATCAGTGTCCTCATCACCACCATCATCATCATCAAATTCTCCCCACATGATTTAAAGCCTTTTTTAAATAGTTTTTTTTCCGGTTTTTTTTTCATCCTATATATATATATAAGCATGAAGCATTAGATTTCTAAGGATACGGTGGTGATGTGGGGTTGCGGGTGGCTGGGCAGAGGATTTTTTGAAATTATGTCTATGATGCTTTATCTGAAGAGATAAAAGTGAAAATCAGGATTAATGATGGAAGTGATTTCTCCTAGCACCGTTTTCTTCAGGTAGGTGTTATAATCAATGGAATCTATCGTAACTCCATTACTGATACTTTTAACAATTTCGGAAAGATTGAGGAGGCGAAATTGACACAGTTGATGAATTCAATTCACCATATTGATGTTTAGTGAAAGATAGGTAGGAAGAAGTTTGAACTCTAAGAATCATCAGATTACCTGTTCTATAATAATGATTACCTGTTCTATATTAATTATAAATTGCAAGGAGAGAAAATAAATATATGCAAACAAAACAAGAAAAATATGAAAAAAAATAAATAAAATGAAGATAAAGCTAACATCGTATCGCCCTCTGTAGGTTGTCAGATGAAACAGAAACTTAAATAAAATATTAATAAAAGAAAAAATGATAAAGGAAGTTGTTTTTCAGGCTTTTAAGAAAAGGAAGAAAAAGGTTGAGATAAAAAAAAGGGGAAATGAAAAATCACAAAGAGAAATGGGGCTGTTGCGAAATTAATAGAAAGCAATCCAGAAAATGAATTGGTTTTTATTTATTTTTCTCTCCCCCTCCCCTACCCCTTCCCCCCGCCCCCGCTTACAATTTGCAACCTCTTTCTCCTCACTACCCACTCGCCGCCCCCCCCCCATTTTTCATCTCTCTCAGTCCTTTATTTTCCTCTTCCTTTTTATCAAGCACATGCATGCATGCATCAACAGATATACTTGCATACATGATTACATGATTACGTTTGTGTGTGTGTGTGTAGGTGTGTGTGTGTGTGGAGAAATATGTAGGTGTATGTGTGTGTGTATGTCTCTGCATGTGTGCAAATGTTCTGACGTAAATCTATACTCAGATGCATGCTTGTAAACTTGCATGGATACATACATACACATACATACATCATACATTTATACATACATATATAAATACTTACACATACATCATACATACATACATACGCACATACATCATACATACACACATACGCACATACATCATACATACACACATACGCACATACATACGTCATACATGCATACCTACATACACATACATATACACATACATACACACATCATACATACACATACAACATACATACATCATACATACATACCTACATACACATACATACACACATACAACATACATACACATATACATACATCATACACACACATACAACATACATACATCATATATACACACACATGCAACATACATACATTATACATACCTACATACACATACATACACACACACATCATACATACATACACATACAGCATACATACATACATCATACATACACATATACACACACATACATGCATATACACTTACATACATATACACACATACACACACATATATATATTACACATTCACTGCAACCTTTTATATATTTGATCATTACAAAAACAAACACACACTTTAACATATATATGCATGTATGTGCACACACCCACACCCACTGCAATCTTTTACACACACACACGATCATTATAAACCAACATAAATACATACATAATTCAACATAAAGACTATATATCTGTATACATACTTGCTCACCCAATCTACAATCAATACAAACCCCTTATACACACGTCCCTTTGATATGTTCATTTAGAATTTAGATGCAGCCCTATTTCCCCGCTTCCCCTGTTCTCTGACTTAAATACGGCAGTTAACCTATTTATACACCTACCAAGTATTTCCATCTTTTTCATGCTTGTGTTAACGAAGGAGCCTCTACAGCCCTGAGTAATCAGCTAGAAATAACAGCCAACTTTGTTTCAAATCATATATTACTGTCTGAAAAAAAAAAGACGGCAATATTGATAATGTGTTCAATGATATACTGTGTCTGAGAAAATCAATTATAGTCTGACCTGAAACCTCCTTTTATCTTGATGTTACTTGATCAGGAAATACTCAGGGCTATATAACAACAATATATTGATACTTGATCTGTTTCTGGAAGGGGGTAAACACAGGACCTTTTGACAATGTTTTAAGAGGTTGTGTCAGTTTATAATTTTTCCAGGGTATCATGTCTACCAAACCATTGATGTTGTATTTGTGCGTAATATATTCATCTTGTCCATCTTCTGTCCATCTAACAGTAAAATGAGACCGAGGTGACCATACACACCATTCCAAACAACTCTCGCACCAAACAAGTAATGCAGATCTGATATTTAGAATTTTGCTAAATCCACTGGCAATTTGTGGTGCTCAAGAAGACAAGTTTATCACTGTAAATTTGAGGTTCTAGAAGCATAATGTCACTACACACAACAGGGGCCCCCTAACTGAATTCACCCCATCATGCTTTTCTCCTTGCTACGTTTCTGCCAGCCCGCTGCCTTTAGGCAAAATAGATATTGGCAGATAGAACAACCTTCTGACATCAGATCTTCTCAAACTGTCCAACCAGTGCCAATGTGGAAGACAGGCATAAATTGATGATAATGATATATATCATCCTCCTCCTCCTCATCATCATCATCGATTAACGTCCGTTTTCCATGCCGGCATGGGTTGGACGGTTTAACTGAGGTCTGGAAAACCAGCAGCTGCACCAGGCTCCAATCTGATCTGGCAATGTTTCTACAGCTGGATGCCCTTCCTAATGCCAACCACTCCATGAGTGTAGTGAGTACTACAAATATCTATCTATCTATATATATATGTATATATATATATATATATATATATATCATCATCATCATCATCATCATCGTTTAGCGTCTGTTTTCCATGCTAGCATGGGTTGGACGGTTCTACTGGGGTCTGTGAAGCCAGAAGGCTTCATCAGGCCCAGTCAAATCTGGCAGCGTTTCTATGGTTGGATGCCCTTCCTAACGCCAACCACTCCGAGAGTGTAGTGGGTGCTTTTTACGTGCCACCCGCACATATATATATATATATATATACATGCGTGCACACACATGTATATATACACATTTGTATGTCTGTGCGTATGTATGTGTAAGAATATACAAATATACACACGCACACACATTCATGTACGCATAGTGTCTGAACAATATTTCTGCGTACACGGTGCGTGTGACTGTGGCTGTATGTGCGTACACGTAGAGGAGGGAGGGGTGGGATTTCAGTGAGTCGTTACTATTTCTATGTTTGTTGTTCGTTAAATGATGGTAGTTGAATAATAAAAACGCTACCGATACAAGTTCAACAGTTCACAAAACAAGTGTTGACTGCGTAATAGAAACTATTACTGTTGTTGCTGTTGTTGTTATTATTATTATTATAATTATTATTAATATTTTTATTATTATTATTATTAATATTTTTATTATTATTATTAATATTTTTAGTATTATTATTATATTATTATTATTATTATTATTATTATTATTATTAAAATTTTTATTATTATTATTATTATTATTATATTATTATTATTATTATTATTATTATTATTATATTATTATTATTATTATTATTATTATTAAAATTTTTATTATTATTATCATTATTATTATTAGTATTATTATTATTATTATTATTATTATTATTATTATTATTATTATTATTATTATTACTATTATTATTATCATCTTCAACGTTGTTGATCGTTTCCGATACATATATAATAGCAAATCACGAATGAGACATCAGTTGGAAACCAAGTTTTGTTATTGAACCGGTCCACATGGTGATGCAGACAGATTTTCCCAGGAATTCTTTCTACAAATACACACAAATACAACAAGGGATTATTTTTGGAGCCACAGAACAGATTTATTTCTCTGATTATTTCTATGTGTAAGATGGCGGGGGGAACTGACGGGTGGTGGTGGTGGTGATTAGGGGTGGAGGAGGTAAAGTATTACGTAAAACTGCACATTTCTGTGTCTGTCTGTACATGCATATGCACACAGTCACACACACTTGCACATTATATACATACATATATATGCACAAATAGAGAGAGAGATACAGATATATATACACACACATATATATATATATATATATATATATATATGGCAATCTGTTTACATATATATATATATATGCACAGATAGAGTGAGAAATACAGAATTATATATATATATATATATGGAAATCTGTATATATATATGCACAGATAGAGAGAGATACAGATATATATATATATATATATATATATATATATATATATATATTCACAGTTAGAGAGAGAGATACAGATATATATATATATATATATATATATATATATATATATATATATATGTGTGTGTGTGTGTGTGTGTGCATACAGATTTACATATATTTACATACAAGGCAGGGGGTATAATAATATGAAATTGCTAGTGTATGTATAGATATATGTGTGTGTTTGAGTAAGAGGTGGTGGTGGTGGCGATTTAATGTGAACGTTTATTTGAGTACATATGTGTATGTTTTTGTGTGTGTGTGTGTGTCTGTCTGTGTGCAGGAGAGGAAGAGAGAGACAGTGTCTTTGGTTGACTTTTGCTGGCTTTTGAACAGATGTGATCAAAATATGAACTGTTGCTCTCAATTTGATTTACAGATCATATTGATTTAAGCTGGCTTTGTTGTTCATTCTCTGCTCTCGGGTGGCGGGGTGTGTGAGTATTGTTACACACACTCACATATACATGCATACATATATTTACATACATACATACATAAATATATTTGTGTGTGTGTATGGTATGTATCTATATATTCATATATATATACATATATATATATATATATATATATATATATATATATATATATATTTATACTTATATGTATATGTAATAAACACACACATATATAGATAAATAAATAAATGACATAAGTATATAAACTGTAAGAGTAGAAACAAAGGAAAAACAGTACAATTCTGGTTTTGATCTCAGTTTGTCATAAGCATTAGAGACATTAAAACAAATATTTTCTATAGTTAAGACAAGAGGAATTTCTCCCAACGCATTGTAGGCAACCATCCTACATCTAAAGACCATAGAAAGGAACAGGGTTTTGGTACAAACAATTTCGATACATGATATTGTATTGAATATACAAACCATATTAGGAAAGAATACAGACGAGTGGCATGTATGGCTTAATACTTTTTAAAACAAGTATGGTTTAATGTCCTGATGTAATAACAAGCTTTCCTGGACTCAAAATTCACAAATCATAAACCATAAATCAAAATTCATTAAATCATAAATCAAAATTTATAAATCATAAATCAAAATTCATAGGAGTGGCTGTGTGGTAAGTAGCTTTCTTATGAACCACATGGTTCCGGGTTCAGTCCCACTGTGTGGCACCTTGGGTTAGTGTCTTCTACTATAGCCTCAGGCTGACCAAAGCCTTGTGAGTGGATTTGGTAGACGGAAACTGAAAGAAACCCGTCTTATATACGTATATATATATATATTTATGTATGTATGTATGGGTGTGTGTATATGTTTGTGTGTCTGTGTGTGTCCCCCCAACATCGCTTGATAACCAATGCTGGTGTGTTTACGTCGCCGTAACTTAGCGGTTCGGCAAAAGAGACCGATAGAATAAGTACAAGGCTTACAATGAATAAGTCCTGGGATCGAATTGCTCGACTAAAGGCAGTGCTCCACCATGGCCACAGTCAAATGACTGAAACAAGTAAAAGAGTAAATCTCTGCCAATATCAGTATGTTTGAGGTGCTACAAAAGATCTGGGTTCCATGTCGGCACGGAGACATTATAATGTGAATATGCCGAGTTTTTACATTCTGAGTTCAAATCCCGCTGAGGTTGACTTTGCCTTTCAACCTTTCAGAGTCGATAAATTAAGTACCAGTTGCGTACTGGGGCAATCTAATCAACTGGTCCTCTCCCCCAAAATTTCGGTCCTTGTGCCTAGAGTAGAAAAGATCATTTTGTAGCTTTTAAAACTTTGATGAGGTAACTCTTAATTTTTACAATGATATTGTAGGGTTGGTACTAGAGGTTGATTGTGGCCAGTTGGAGCATAAAACAGATGGATATTTTGGCTGGATATGTCTGGTTGAAATGCTAAAGGATTAATG
The DNA here is from genome assembly GCF_006345805.1 of Octopus sinensis. Classification (NCBI taxonomy): domain Eukaryota; kingdom Metazoa; phylum Mollusca; class Cephalopoda; order Octopoda; family Octopodidae; genus Octopus; species Octopus sinensis. The sequence continues at coordinate 6,686,059 of NC_043008.1, read as the reverse complement.
TCCCTTTTGCCATGTTGACAAAAGGGACAGTAAATGCTGACGATAATAAAATGGCTGGATATGTCTGGTTTAAATGCTAAAGGATTAATGTCCCTTTTGCCATGTTGACAATAGGGACATTAAATGCTGACGATAATAAAATGAAATCTAATTACCAAACAGTAAAATATATTTTTCTACAATGTGTATTAACTGATATTTCAGCATGGGAATGCTTTTCTGAAAGTCAGGAAAACAAATAGCAAATAAATTTTTTCCTGAGAAACCTTTGATGCCTTCAAGATATTACTTCATTGCCAAATACATTTCTTAATCAACACATTCCATCTTTCAGGCCAGTTTCCATAAGATAAGAATCCTTAAATTGGTTAGAATAAAATAAAACCATTGAACACTAGCTTCCACATTCGGTGTCTTGGTGTTTGGCAGAGCAAGTAAAATATTGACTGTTGAAGCCATCAACATCTCTGAGCAATGAATTTGGGGATTTTATCGGGGAATTTATCTGATACGAATTCACTTGAGAGGGAGAATGCAATGGCTAACAGATACAGAGTAACAGTGCTCACTGCTTAGTGTTGTCACTCTGTATTTTGTTTACAGTGAGCTGTCAAATGGGAGAACCTGTCATTGTACAGTAATGGGAATGTAATCAGTGTCAGTTCACAACATCTGTCTTTCTAGTTTCTGTTGCTGAAGTGGAAATAACCACTCCAAAATGCATGCATCCAACAGTCTGGTTAAGGGACACTACAAACTGACTTGGTATGTTTACGCCCATTTATCATTTACAGTGAAGAAATATTCTCTCTGACAAAATTACAGTATATGACTAAGAGATATATTTAATAAATAATAAATGCAACATTTTAAAGCCTAGCCAGGCTCATGGGCCCGGTTTCCCGGTTTCTATGGCATATGTGTTCCCCAGCTGGACGGGACGCCAGTCCATCGCAGCGTTGCTCATTTTTGCCAGCTGAGTGGACTGGAGCAACGTGAAATGAAGTGTTTTGCTCAAGAACACAATGCGTCGTCCGGTCCATGAATCGAAACCACAATCTTACGATCATGATGCTGATACCCTAACCACTAAGCCACATGCCTCCACTAAGAGATATATTTAGTAAGAGAATAATATTCTGAGCCTGTTGAAGGTTTCATCAAGTGTAACTTTTGTTTAATGTTTTTCTTTAAGCTTTGAAAAACAAATTTTTATGCTGAATATTTCATTGTTGTTACTATCTTAGAATCTATGTGTTTCTGATATTTATATCTTTTTCAATCAATCATTCGGTAAACAGTTGATTTTCTCCTTCTTTTTGTTCATTCACTTGAATATTTTCATTTTGTATTGTTTCCCTTCTGTTTGCCTTTGTAGAGTTCAGGCATGTGACATATCTATATTTAGCTGCCATTTTAGATGTAGGAATGTAATGTGTTGAAATAAATAAATTTTCAAAGTTTATAAAACAAACCCTTTTTGATATCAACCCCATATTATTGGGGCCAGAATTTCCTTAGTTATTCTTTTATTCTTTTACTTGTTTCAGTCATTTTGACTGTGGCCATGCTGGAGCACCACCTTTTTAGTCGAGCAAATCGACCCCAAGACTTATTCTTTGTAAGCCTAGTAATTATTCTATCAGTTTCTTTTGCTGAACCACTAAGTTACAGGGACATAAACACACCAGCATCGGTTGTCAAGCAATGGTGGGGAGGGGAGACAAACACAGACACACAAACTCATACACACACATACATATATATATATATATATATATACATATATACGACAGGCTTCTTTCAGTTTCCATCTACTGAAAAGATAGACAAAAACAACCAAGAAGGGTGCATCCATTTGGAACTATTTGTTCCACTTGTGAAAGGAACTTCTGGACAGGAATTGGATTCATTATTCACCTGAGAATCTATCAATAACTAAAAAAGAGACCCCAAAAAAAAATGAAAAACAAAAACAAAATCCATCATCCTCAATCTTGAGGTATAGCCACAACAACAACAATGTTGTGTATATTCATAAATGTGTGTGTGTGTGTGTGTGTGTGTGTGTGTATATGATTTTAAAAGCTAGCCTAATTCTTTTCAATTTGTGGTTCATTTTTGCAAAGCTGCGAGTTATTTTCATTTATGTATTTGAGTATATCTAACTAACAATAGACACACATATGACTTATGATATATATATATATATATATATATATACACACATATATATATATGTTCAACTATTTTTATACGTTCTACTTATAAGTAATAATAACTAAAAATAACTACCTGACTAATTCTATATATTTTTAAGTACATTCATTAATTAAAAACCAAGATATTAATCTCTTCATGAACCCAAAGTATTATTAGGTCAATATTTAGATTGTTTCTTTAAGTAGCAGAACATATTTCATTAATATGCTTATAATACACTTCATACTGCTTTTGACATATTTTAATTAATAAACATTGATTGTTTTCAAAATCATTTTTTAATTTTTCTTACTACATATATGTATTCAAAACCTACTTACACATTATTATTATTATTATTATTATTATTATTATTATTATTATTATTATTATTATTTATTATTATTATTATTATTATTATCATTATTATTATTATTTTATTATTATTATTATTATTATTATTATTATTATTATCATCATCATTATTATTCCTAGTAGTAGTAGTAGTAGTAGTATAATGATGTGAGCTGGCTAAGGTAGTGAGGTGGCAGAATTATTAGCACAGTGGGTGAAATGCTCGACAGCATTTCGTCTGTCTTCTTGTTCTGAGTTCAAATTCCACCAAGGTCAACTTTGCCTTTCATCCTTTTGGGGTTAATAAAAATAAGAATGAGTTAAGCACAGTGGTCGATGTAAGGGATTAGCCTTTTCCCCACAAATTTCAGGCTTGCTGCCCATCTTATCATTATTATTATTGAGTGAGAGAGCAGTGCATCCATCAAAGTGACACTGCAGTAAAATATACAAAGCCCAATATACCCATCGTGACTACCCGCCTGATAAGGGTACACCAGGCACATGCATCACAACATGTGCACGACGTGTTAATCGCATATAAAAAAAAAACAGCATATGACCTTGCAGATGGGGCCCAGCTAGAATTTTCTTCTGGTTGAGTAGCCCATCCCACTCAAAAGGTCCCTGAATAGGGATTGTTTAAGGATGTTGAATGAAACACCCATGTTTCCTGAAATAAATTATCCAAACTCTAAAGAATCCCTCTCAACACATGGCTATGATGCTCCCCCACTACTTCTGCTCGTGATCAGAGATGCACATATTGTCAGCCACAAAGGGACATGCTCAACTGGTTAAGGTCAAACAACTGACAAGCAAATCTGTGGTATTGAGCAGAATATTTGCTGTAGCCCATCTTTAATACCAAGACAAAACAATGTACAGGATAACACTTCCAATCAGTTAAGATCAGAAACCATGAGAACTGCCTGGTACTGCATCAGGACATTATTATCATTATTATTATTATTATTATTATTATCATTATCATTATCATTATTATTATTATTATTATTATTATTATTATTATTATCATTATCATTATCATTATTATTATTATTATTATTATTATATTATTATTATTATTATTATTATTATCAATATTATTTTGACGACAATGTTGGCAGCTGTACTGGTGACAATGCTGATGATGTATATATATACATTTATTTACTGACAATGAAATTTCAAAATTCATAACTCTTGAGTTTCATGAAACCAATTTTTGGAGAAAATATGAAGAATAAAACAGGAAACTTCTTTACTGTGAGCATTCAGCATAAAGAACAAAATAAATCTAAGTTGTGATTGGCTCCAAGAATCAAAGACAAGAATAACATAAATAATGGTAAACATGACTTAGTTGGCAATGACAGTGGCAGGTGAAAGCCTTACCTAAATGGTACAATCGCCATATATATTATGAATGTCCTTAAAATTCAAGAGGAATGAAGGAAAAGACCAAAGGAAAGAGAGGAAATAAGAGAAACAGCAATGATGAGGATGATGGGGGCGGGGATATTATCTCTTCATATCTTAGAAGTCATATGACAATAATCGGTTCAATCATTTAATTATTCATTAATCGGAAGTGAACGATATTTTAGTGCGATGAAGAATTTCATACACAAAATAAGAGGTTGATCCAGACATACAAAGAAATAGGTAAATGATGTTGGTTCTTTCACCGAATGCATGGAATTGGTTAAGCTAGTGTTCAGATAATGTTGTTTTTGTTGTTGCATAAAGCTGAGGAAGAAATGGGAAAAACAGTAAAGTTGAAGGAAAGAAATTTAAAAAAAAACCAGAAAAGAATAGCAAAAACAGTAAAACAAATAAGAAAGACAGAAACAAATGGGAAACAGCAAAGAATAAGATAATCAGTACAGAATAGGAAAACAGCAAAGAATGGGGTGGGGAATACAAAATACAGAAAAAATTGGTAAAACTGTAAAGAATTGGAAAACAGAAAAGAATAGTAAAATCAGTAGAAATAGGAAAAAATAATAAAAAATAGGAAAAGCAGAAAGGAACAAGGAAAATAAACAAAATAGGGAAAAAGAAAAGAATTAAAAAAACAGAAAAGCTGGTAGAATATTGGACTAATTGGTGAACAAAAGTTCAAATGTCTTTTGTTGTGAAGTGGAGGAGAACCTTTAATTCCACTTTAACCTTTTTGATACCAACCCAGCTGAAACTGCCTCTGGCTCTGTACTCCAAATGTCTTGTGTTTCAAAAGTTTTGAATTGAAATTTTCCAGTAAACCTTAGTCACAATTTATGTTCCTAACACTAGCTGAATGATAACAAAGTTATTTTACTAAATTCTTTGTTTTATTTTAAATTAATTGAAAGTAACACAGAGCATCTCAACAGAAATATGGTAACAAAAGGGTTAACTCAGTTCACCTCATCAACATCATCATCATCGTTTAACGTCCGGTTTCCATGCTAGCATGGGTTGGACGATTTGACTGAGGCCTGGCAAACCAGATGGCTACACTAGGCTCCAATCTGATCTGGCAGAGTTTCTACAACTGGATGCCCTTCCTAACGCCAACCACTCTGAGAGTGTAGGGGGTGCTTTTACGTGCCACTGGCACGAGGGTCAGTCAGCCGGTACTGGCAACGGCCACGCTCAAATGGTGCTTTTTATGTGTCACCTGCACAAGAGCCAGTCCAGCGGCACTGGCAACAACCTCGCTCAAATGTTTTTTACACATGCCACCAGCACAAATGCCAGTTGCATAATCTGGATATGTCACAATAGATTGACTATCTACACATTGTAAGATTGTGGAGGCACATAGTCTAATGGTTAGAGCAGCGGACTCACAGTCGAGGGATCGCAGGTTTGAATCTCAGACCAGTCAATGTGTCTGTTTATGAGCGAAACACCTAAGCTTCCCGCAGCTCCGGCAGAAGGTAACAGCAAACTTCTGCTGACTCTTTCGCCACAACTTTTTCTCACTCTTTCCTCCTGCATCTTCCAGCTCACCTGCGATGGACCGGCGTCCTGTCCAGGTGGGGAACCTATTCGCCAAGGAAGCTGGGAAACCGGCCCTTATGAGCCAGGCATTGCTCAAGAAGGAACAAAAAGAATAAACATTGTAAGATTTACCGCCAATCTATTTCTTGCTATGAAACCAAACATACTAACTCTGCAGACATTTATTCTACCTGAAAAATATTATAATTGTTGGTAGCTTTACTTAAAGTTCTGGTACTTTTACTTTGGTGACAACATTAGCGAGTAATGTTTGTCACTAGTTGCAAATAATTATTAACAGTATTTTCATCTTCAAAGACCCAATGAAATAACTGCGCCGGAGAAAGAATTTATGAATACACAGACACAAAAATCTAATATTCATGTACACTTAGTCATAATTGAGGTATGTTTCTGAGTGGTGCCACTAAGTAGAACCTCGTGCAAAAATATAAAGAATTATATGAAATGGAATTGTTGATTATGAGAATAAGTCCAAAACATTAAGTGTAACGAATTACTGGCTGTTGTTTATCATATATGCTGCTGCTGCTTCTGCTGTTGTTGTTGTTGCTGCTGTTGTTGTTTATAATAAAGATTTAATGGGGCATCACATAAAACTGTTTTTATATTTCCATTCATTCGTATTGAATTACCGAGAAAAGAGTCAATGAACTTGCATCATTTGAATATTCATATATTCTTCACATCATTACCTAATTCTTGGAATTGGTTCAAATAGTTGAAAGTTAGCTTTCATGATATTTAAATATAAGCAAATGATTTTTCCCATTCCTTGTGATTGGTATTTGGTACATGGAAACTGTTTAGAAGCCAAGCATGTATCTACATATGTGCATGCGTGCATGTCGGTATGTGTCTGTCTTTTGCCAATACACACACACACACATGTGCGTGTATATGTGTGTGTGTGTGTGTAAGGAGAGAATGTAATAATTGGCAATAAATCATTACACTTCAACAGAAGATATTTTTGCCCTGGCAAATCTTTCTTTTGTCCTTGATGTCATCAGATGTGCAGTGAAGTTTTCTTCACTTCACTGGAATCGCATAATCAACCTGGCAATTCTTCATTTATTGTCATATAAAATAAAACTGTAGAATTCAGCATCTCCCATTTACATGTGTCTGAGTGGACTTCACTTCCTCTTCTGCCCACTTCCATCGTTCAAAAATTGCTAAATTACTAAGGTTAAAGATATTACCTACACCCGATACATCTCACTCCCACACTCTGGGGCAACGCCTGTTCCATTTTGTCTGTTTGGGCCATGAGAAATTTTATTTATTTTATTTCTTTTTGTTTCAGTCTTTGACTGCGACCATGCTGGAACACCAATCTGGAGGATTTTGGTTTAAAAGATTAACCCCAGGACTTATTATTTAAACCTGGTGCCTATTCTGGTGGTCTCTTTTGCTGAACCGCTAAGTTACAGAGATGTAAACACACCAACATCAGTTGTCAAGCGGTGATGGGGAGGGGACACACAGACACACACATATAGATATATACATACATACAGATATATATATACATATATATATATATATATATATATATATATACACACATATATACACACACATATATATACACACACATATATATACACACACACACACATGCATGATGGACTTCTTCCAATTTCTGTCTGCCAGATCCACTCACAAGGCTTTGGTCGGCCCAAGGCTATAGTAGAAGACACTTGTCCAAGGTGTCACACAGTGGGATTGAACCCGGAACCATGTGGTTGGGAAGCATGCTTCTTACCATACAGTTGTAATTGGTTGAATGGATTCGACCGTTTTGACCCCAGTTTAAAAATAAAACCCTTTCAAAATTCTTTCAGTCAAAACGATTTTCTCATATAGGTTGTTAGGTCCAAAAGGGGCATGAAAAAGTTGTTTGAAAGTAAAAACCTTGAAAGGAAACGTTTAACTATAAATAATTGCAAACAGAAATTACTAAATAAATTTGTAAAGCCAGACACCCGCTTCTATTCTTCCTCAGTGGTACCCCACACAGCTTTCAACATTTGGTGGACTTTGTCTCCGTTTTCTAACCTTTCCAATCCTTTTCTTTGTAAAACATTCCCTTTCTATTTCTATTTCTATGCGTCATATTTGTTCCCGATACTGTCCGGCTTTTTCGTTTTATATAGAAAACACTGATTTAATTAGTTTGATAAGTGCCTCTGCACGAAACTCTCGAACCTTCAGTCACTATGTAACTTTCGCCGATCAATAAATCTATACTTATTATTTGAGTCTGACTCAACATGAGTTCTATTTTTCATGTTTGAACCACTACGCCTCTGATGAGAACCCAACAAGGTTCGAAAATCGATTAAGGTTGTTCGTCTTCTTTTCAATCTACGGAGAAATGGCTAAATTGGTGCTACTTAAGAAGAGTGGTCCCGGTGCGCGCACTCGCGTGCTCACGCATCCGCGCTAGCTAGTCGTGACTAGTCGATCCCACAACGACTGCCTAGCAAAGTAAATAAAACACAAAATAGATAATTTTTTTACACAAAGTAATTTCTAGCGGTGTGGTCGTTGTCTTCGGCATCGTGCTTGCCTCTTCTGCTGCGTTTTCTTTGGCTGTTTTCTTCTTACAGCTCGACCTTATGTGGCCTTTCTCGCCACATTTGTAACATCTGGGCTTTCTCCCCTCGACTACCACCTTCATGCTGGTATTTTCTCCAATTGTAAGGGAACTGGGCAATTTTTCTAAGTCTGACGGGTTTGCTTGGATGACAAGCACTAAATCTTGTCCAAACCAGTTCATGTGGTGGTATCTCTTAGATTGATGAATTGAAATTTCTTCTTCTTTGCCTATGAGAATAGCAGCTATGACAAAGGCCACATCTATTTCGGGTCGTATATCCGTGACTGTGATTTTTGAAGTTCTCTTTCCTAAGTCGGCAGGAGAACTACTTCTTCCGACTTCAATGTCCTTGTTGAATGTTCCCTAGCTTTTTCTTCGCTAGGGAAACGCACCTCTACAGTGCCGAAGCAACTACCCCCTCGTTGTGTAGCTTGTTTGTTGCCATATCGGCCTCAAGCATTTTTCCATCGCTTCCCTCGGTACAAAGTCGATTTTTTTTTTTTTTTACATTATATGGCGGTGCCCCAGCATGGCCACAGCTCGCGAGCTGAAACTAGATAAAATAATAATAAAATAATAAGTATGTTTTGTATATTAAAGTCTTTCTCTCCGTCGCGCAAACTAGGAGGGAGCAACTTCACATTATCACCTTTTTCTAGTAAACCTTGGTATTTCTTCAAATCTTCCTTGTTAATAATTATATTTTCGCAGGGGCGGCGAGTTGCTGCACTCGCAAAATTTATTTTTGATTTTTCTTGTTGTGTAAGTAGACATCTTGTCGTCTGCTTTTGTAACACGCGCGTGAGACGCCTCTCTACTTTCACCTTCCTCCTCCCACATTTTCGCCTTCATGCCTTCAAACAAATTTTCAACGTTTTCCTCCGACTCTGGAGAAATTGGTGGCAAATTCATGTTTTTCGCCGCTTCCCCCTTGAAATAAGGGGGAAACAACAGCAGAAGAGATGTGGTCTCGACGACCAAAACAGCAACATTTCACAATTTTCAGCACAAAAACAATCTTTCATTGCGTAACAAAGAATAACACGACCGATCAGAGAGACAGAGAGAGAGGTAGGTACATATGCAAGAACACAAATACATACGAATGTATGTATTTGTGTGTCTGTATGTCACACCCCACCATCGCTTGATAACTAATGTTGATGCGATTATGCCTCTGTAACTTGGCGGTTCGGAAGAAGAGGCGATAGAATAAATACAAAGCTTCCTAAGAATATATTTCTTTACTACCCAAAAGGGGCTAAACACAGAGAGGACAAACAAGGACAGACATAGGTATTAAGTCGATTATATCGATTCCAGTGCATAACTGGTACTTATTTAATTGACCCCGAAAGGATGAAAAACAAAGACGACCTCGGCGGAATTTGAACTCAGAGGTTGACTTTGCCTTTCATCCTTTCGGGGTCGATTAAATAAGTACCAATTACGCACTGGGGTCGATGTAATCGACTTAATCCCTTTGTCTGTCTTTGTTTGTCCCCTCTGTGTTTAGCCCCTTGTGGGTAGTAAAGAAATATATTCTCTTCTTTCTTCCTAATTGTTCTTTCTTCACCAATTTTCTCTACTTACGACTAACGCGCTCGCATGCGCAAATTTGTGACATGCACACTCCCAAAACTCGGATCCACACTTCTACAGTAGTGCCAAATTTTGGAACTGAGTTTGCACCCCACAAGAAAATTTTGTTGCCGGGCCACTGCCTTTACAGTGCCGAAGCGACTACCCCTCGTTATGTAGCTTGTTTGTTGCCATATCGGCCTCAAGCATTTTCTATCGCTTCCCTCGATACAAAGTCGATTTTTTAAATTTTTTACATTATATGGTGGTGTCCCAGCATGGCCACAGCTCGCGAGCTGAAACTAGATAAAATAATTTAAAAAATAATAATAAATATGTTTCTCTCCGAAGCGTAAATTAATTCACTGGGAGGGAGCAACTTCACATTATCACCTTCTTTTTTGAGTAAACCTTGGTATTTCTTCAAATCTTCCTTGTTAATAACTATATTTTAGCAGGGGCGGCGAGTTGCTGCACTCGCAAAATATATTTTTGCCTTTTCCTCTTGTTTAGCCTCGCTCGACATCTTGTCGTCTGCTTTTGTAAGGCGCGCGTGCGACGCCTCTCTACTTTCACCTTCCTCCTCCCACATTTTCGCCTTCAAACAAATTTTCGACGTTTTCCTCCGACTCCGAAGAAATTGGTCGCAAATTCATGTTTTTCGCCGCTTCCCCCTTGAAACAAGGGCGAAAGAACAGCAAATTTTCGCAATTTTCAGCACAAAAACAATCTTTCACTGCGGAGCAAAGAATAATACGACCGATAAGAGAGAGACAGAGATAGGTAGGTACATATGATACGTGGATGCGCGCTACTTGCTGTAAATGGAGCGGGGTTAACCATGTAATACAAAAAGAAAATTGTAGATAAAATGAATATAAAAGTGAAAAATAATCATTGAATACTGAAAAAAACATTCATCTCTCCTAACCCTAAACGATCAAACTAAAGCGTTTGACCCGGTCATAAAAACAAAAAAAAAACAAACCCTAAACCCTAATCTTCAACCTAACCCTAAACCCTAACCCTTAATAAAATATGGGAAAAGCTGGAGATGAATGTTTTGAAAACATTCTGAACTATTTTTCAGAATGGTTTACTTTTCAATGAAATATCATTTTGTTATTTTTCATGTTTTTATTCAATTTATCTGCAATTTTCTTCTTGTATTAGATGGATAACCCACCCTCCATTTACAGCAAGTAACGTGCATCTCGTTTACCTGTGTGCTAAAGTCGAGTACTTACGACTAACGGGCTCGCATGCGCAAATTTATGACATGCACACTCCCAGAACTCGGATCCACACTTCTACAGTAGTGCCTAATTTTGGAACTGAGTTTGCGACCCCTAAGAAAATTTTGTTCCCAGGCCACTGCATACCGGTAATACCAGTAATGCTTAAACATATGACAATATGATAAATTAGCAATATCTCCTCAAATGAATTATCGGCAAAAGGAACCCTCATGTTCAATGCCCTAATTCTTTACACAAAATGTCTTTCAATAATAGAAGCAGAGCTACAGCTAGAATAGTGATCGAATGATTCCTTAATTAGCTACTACTTGCATCCTGTCAGCTTACTAAAGCAGAGTTAACAAGGGCTGTTCTTCGATAACAAAAAACACACAACAGCACCAAAGAAAAAAACCAAAAAAAAAAACTGGAGAAACGCTGTTAATGAGACAAAAAATGAATTGCTATAAACCTCATATGAGAAAGCTATTTTGTAACATTGCTGCTGCCACTGCTGCCACTGCTGCTGGATTTTAATGTTAGCTTGACAATAAAGAAAAAGTCAGTTTTACAGATGGTGTGAAGCTGACTCTGATCTGTTTCATTGACTTTTACTTGACAATATCATTAAATTGTCATTTAAAACTGGATAACACTTTCAAAGATTCTCTCTTGTCAGCAATAATTAAAGACAAGCAACAAAATATGAAAAACTCAAAATTGGTCTTATTCTTTTAGCGTTTCTCTCCTTTCTCTCTTTCTGTGTTAAATCATTCCCATAACAGGTGGTTCTGAGTGGCACACAACACAAATACATTTTGTTTCTGTTTTCATTTTAAAATGTGTCATTGATTTACAGTAGGAATATGACTTCATATAATGAGTTATAGCCATACTGTGTGTATCTTCTATATTGTTATTATTATTATTTAGTAGTCTTATTTTTATAACGTGCTTTCACTTCACTACTGAGCACAGCTCTGTGTGCCTTAGGTATGAGCTGTGGTTTGCTGTGATGCTCTTATGGTTACTGTATTGAAAATTTTTTGCGTAGGATGTGTGCAGTGCCCAGTAGTGCTATTTTCTGTAAGTCATATATATTTGTAAGTCCTGGTGTTTTTGTTATGTATTTGTCTGAATATTTTTTTATCATATCTAATGCGCCTATTATGATAGGAATTGTTTCTATTTTTAGATTCCACATTCAAGTTACCTCTATTTTCAGGTCTTTGTATTTTGAAAGTTTCTCCATTTCTTTTAGAGACACGTTGTCATCTGCTGGTATTGATACATCAATTAGAAAGCATTTTTTTCTTCATGATCTCTGACAATTATATCTGGCCTATTGGCCTTAATATCTCTATCTGTGTGTATTGGCATATCCCAGAGTATGGTTGCTTTCTCTTTTTCTGTGACCTTTTCTAGTGTGTGCTTAAACCATCGTATTTCTAATGTTATTCCATAGTGCTGGCATAGCTTCCAGTGTATGTAGGTCCCAACTCTGACGTGCCTGTGAATATATTCCTTCTCAGTCAGGACTGGGTAGCCAGAGACAATATGATTTATTGTTTCTTGTCCATCTCCACATATTCTGCAGTTACTTGTTATGTTTCTTTTCATTATATGTTTTTGGTAATTTCTGGTGGGGACGCTTCAGTCTTGTGCTGCAATTAAAAATCCTTCAGTCTCTGCTTTGAGTCTTGAGCTTCTCAGCCACTGCTGGGATTTTGCTTTGTCTATTTCTTTTGCTCATATCATTATTATTATTATTATTATTATTATTATTATTATTATTATTATTATTATTGTGTGAGAGAGCAGTGCATGCCATCAAAGTGACACTGGGGTAAAATATATGAAGCCCAGTATGACCATCATGACTACTCGTCTGATAAGGGTACACCAGGCACATGCATCACAATCATATCTGCATGACATGGTGATTTCATATCAGGATAAACAGCACATGACCCTGCAGGTGGGGCCCAGTTAGAATTTTCTTCAGGTCAAATAACCCATCCTGCTCAAAAGGTTCCTGAAGAAGGGTTGTTTAAGAATGTTGAAGGGAACACCCATGTTTCCAGAGATTGTTCTCAAAGCCCAAAGAATCCCTCTCAACACACGGCTATGATGCTCCCCCACTACTTCTGCTCGAGATCAGAGATGCACATATCGTCAGCCACTAAGGGACATGCTCAACTGTTTAAGGTCAAACAACTGACAAGCAAATCTGTGGTGTTGAGCAGAATATTTGCTGTAGCCCATCTTTTATACCAAGACAAAGCAATGTACATGATAACACTTCCAATCAGTTAAGATCAAAAGCCATGAGAACCACTGCCTGGTGCTGCATCAGGGCATTTATTATTATTATTATTATTATTATTATTATTATTATTATTATTATATCATCTCCTTGTACACTCGTTATCTCATGGTATTCTGACACAGATGTTTGGCATGCTAGACAGTACCTTTAAGAATTTTTAACAATGGTCTTGTAACTCCAGGCTGAAGTTGGTCAACCAGTGACTACAGCATCATACACATTTAAACACACAAATACATATATAAAAATCTCCATGCATACACTTACTCACTCATACATATACATGCATACATATATTTTTATCAGTATATGCGTGTGAGTATGAATACAAACATACATGCATATATATGTGTGTGTGTGTGTGTGTGTGTAAGTATATATTAACACATGTGCACATACACACATGTCGGTATGAGTGTGTATATATATATGTGTGTGTGTGTGTGTATATATATATATATATATATGTATGTACATATAAATATTATATATATGTGTATGTGTGAGTATATATTAACACATGTGCACATACACACATATGTGTCTGTGTGAGTGTGTATATATATAATTTTGTGTGTATAATATATTTATGTGTGTGTATGTACATATATATATATTATATATATGTGTGTATGTGTAAAGAGAGAGATATACAGATATGTACAAGTATAGATCTATGTAAATATACATACGCATACACATATGTATACAGTGTATACATAAAACAAAACAGACCAACGCAAGAACAATAGATGCATACATTTGCTTCGGTGCCAAAAGCATAAAGGAGAAGACTATGTGTTTCCAAAATAATAGTCCCATTTATTGTTGGAGTTGTTGGTAAAGGAATGTAGTTAATAAGAGAAACTAGCAGACTACTGCTGTCCCAACATTAAGACAATAATCTATTTATCCTTTACATTACACACTTATTGTTTGTACGGGTTTGAGCTTGGAGTAATGGTTTGATGGTAAGAGAGAAGAAAGATAGAAAGAAAGAGAGAGAGAGAGAGAGAGAAAGGGGGGGGTGTAGTCTGATTGTGAGGTAAATAGAGAGAAAAAAAATTTGAAAGAAGACTGGTTAAATAATGGAGATATTGTTTCTTGTTTATCCATCAAAATTATATTAATGATAAATAAAATCAATAATAGATATGAAATTCTTTTTTTTTTCACACACATGCATTTTCTTTTGGTTAATTAAGTTTCTAGTTTGGAAAATCTTGCATATTACCAAGTCAGCAAAAAAAGACAACATCACCACAACTAACATCATCATGGTAATGGTGAAGATGGGAGTGGGGGTGGGGTGGTGGTAATATACATATTTAATACAACAAGATATGTTTTAGAATTAGTCCACTCTCACAACTTTTCATTGATTTAATCTGTAAGTGATTACTAATAATATTGTTTAGCGTCTTTGCCTGTCCATAGCCAGGGTAGTGACCTAGTTTCAGTTACTTATACTATCTAGTTATTGTTCCCATATCAAGTCCCTAATCTTATACAGAATCTATGATGTATGTGTTGAGAGACAGAAACAAACTGTTTTGCTAACTTGGCAGATTTTACAAAAAAAATTAAAATTCTCCAATGGACTACTTTTAAGGAAAGGACAAATCTTTCCAGTGAATTCTGACTTAATGATATGTTTAGATATATTCCAGCGACCCCAGTTACTTGTAACTGGTTTCCCCAAAATTGAGGGTTTTGGAAACAATAACCTACACCAGTGTTACATAACCAGCCCACTCAAAAGTGACTTGGATTGTAGGGTGACATGCTATACTTGAGGAGACCTATTGAGTCAAGTACAACAAAATCAAATAAAAATTGCAGTTGTGATCCCTGTGCCAGTGGCACTTAAAAAGCACCATCTGAACATGGCTAATGCCAGCACTGCTTTGACTGGCTTCAGTGCTAGTGGCACATAAAAAGCACCATCTGATCATGGTCAATGGTAGCCCTCTCTGGCCCCTGTGCTGGTGGCATGTAAAAAGCACCCACTACACTCACAGAGTGGTTGGCGTTAGGAAGGGCATCCAGCTGTAGAAACACTGCCAGCTCAGACTGGAGCCTGGTGCAGCCTCCTGACTTCCCAGACCCCAGACGAACCATCCAACTCATGCCAGCATGGAAAAACGGACATTAAACGATGATGATGATGATGATGATTTACATAAAGTGTTTGGCGTTCAGATATTCATAGGTTTTCATAAAATATCTACTACAAAAAAGTCACATGCTATGTTCAGATATGCCAAAATATCTACGAACCATGCAAACCATTGAGAAAAAACGCTATGAAAATATTTCACAAAGGCATAAATGATTAGAGAAATTGTTTTATGTTTGGTCTCTTCTTAAAATACTAAAAACTCAACCATCACAGGGAAGTGAAATCAATGATCATAGCAAGCTGATTGAAGAAAGTGTAGTATACACTTCAAATTTTGGCAAAATGCCTGCAATTTCAGCAGAGGAGGGTGAATCGATTACATCATCCTGGCTACTGAACAGGTGAATATTTCATTGACTCTGAAGGATGAAGGGCAAAGCCAACCTCAGCAAAATTTGAACTCAGAACACAAAGACAGATGAAATGTTCATTATTCATATTATTTACATTCAACAGATATTTGTCCTCATCTTGTTTGTTGTTAACACAATGTTTCGGCTGATATACCCTTCAGCCTTCATCAGGTGTCTTGGGGAAATTTCAAACCTGGGTTCTCATTCCTAAGGTATTTTTGATGTTGTTGTTATTATTATTATTATTATTATTATTACTATTCAGGTCATTATCTGGAATCAAACTCGGAATCTTGGGGTTAGTAGCCCTCACTCTTAACCACTACGCCATACGTAAATAATGTAAATAATGTACATAATTCCTCATCTCTTGAATACAGAACTGTATTATGCTCACATAACTTCACAATTTTCCCTGGAATACACCTATTTTCTATACTGTCATCTTCATCCCACTTTTGAGTTTTATTCTATTGATGTCAAAACTGAACAGCATACGTGTATAGAACATTTGTGTATCAACTCATATTTAGTCAGTCGACTTGTATTTTCATACAAGTTAAAATAAGTTTATTTATATACGTAATTAAATGTATGGAAAGAACACTTACAGTTATAGTCTCTGAATATATTTCAACTACGTGGTCATTGCAGAGTTATGCATTATTAATTTATTTCTTGATTTAATGAAGTTTTCTAAATACAAGAACTTTTGGAAATTGCATTAGGTACAGAATTTTACATTATTCAGCATACGGCTGAACTAGACTGCCAATGGTTGGTTGCAATGATGTAGTGATCGAGACCTCACTTAGCAGAAGGTGACTAAAGTGAGGAGTAACCGTGGGGATATAAGCATCTCTTAGAGGAACTAAAATGCTATGTATCTATGGTGATACAGATTTCAATTAGCAGGACTTAAATGATGTGTTTCCATGGTGATACATTCCTCACTTAGCAGAACTCAAATAATGTGTATCTATAGTGATACAGATCTTACTTAGCAAGACTAAAGTGATATATGCCCATAAGGCGGCGAGCTGGCAGAAGCGTTAGCGCGCCGGGCGACATGCGTAGCCGTATTTCGTCTACCATTACGTTCTGAGTTCAACTTCCGCCGAGGTCGACTTTGCCTTTCATCCTTTCGGGGTCGATAAATTAAGTACCAGTTAAGCACTGGGGTCGATGTAATAGACTTAACCCGTTTGTCTGTCCTTGTTTGTCCCCTCTATGTTTAGCCCCTTGTGGGCAATAAAGTGATATACCCATAGTGATATAAGCATCTCTTATAGGGACTAAAATTCTATGTATCCATGGTGATGCAGACCTCACTTAGCAGAACTCAAATTATGCTTGTCCATGGTGATACAGATATCAATTGGCAGGACTTAGGTGATGGGTGCCTATGGTGGTACAAGCATCTTTTAGAGGGACTTAAATGCCATGTGTCTATGGTGATGCAGACATCACTTAGAGATGTGATGTGTATCCATGGTGATATAGGCTTCACTTAGAGCCGAGGTTCCCAAACTTTTCCAAGTTGCTGTCCCCTTGATACCCAGACCACATCCTAATGCCCCCACCCCAACTCTTTCTGAAGTAAATTCGAAGCAACTGTATTTCACAAATGAAACTTAACCGAATGAGTCCATTATTTTGTTGTTTTCACATAAATCCTTACCCCATTATTGCCCAAATTTTTACATGAATCACTATCCCATTTTTCATCAATGCCTCCTTGGAACTCCCCCATCGCCCGAGGGGAACTATCACCCACTCTGGGAATCACTGACTTTGAGGGATAAAAGCAATGTGCATCCATGGTGATAAGAACCTCACTTAGCAGAACTCAAATGATGTGTATCCATAGTGATACAGATTCTCACTTAGCAAGACTAAAGTGATATATGCCTATGGTGATATAAACATCTCTTAGAGGGACTTAAATGCCATGTTTCCATGGTGATACAGACTTCACTTAGAGAAACTATGCAATGTGTATCCATGGTGATAAAGGCTTCAGTTAGAAGGATTAACGTGGTGTGTATCTATGGTGATGCAAACCTCAGATATGGTAACCATGAAGGAAAGCATCTGTCATGATATAATAGCAACCATATAAAAAAAAAAGAATATTTAAATCCTGAAATGAGTTGAAGTCATAATTGGTTAATTATTATTTTATTAATGTGGGCTGCCATTATTTGACATCACATGTACAATAATGTATAACATGACTCAGTTTAAATTTGATAATATTTGTTGGTGTTTAATCAGTTAAAACCATGTGGGATATATTAGATAAGGAATCTGGTTGAGTAGAAGTTGAAGAACAAAAGCTTTCAAAATGACCAGAAAATATTGTGATTAGAAGTGA
Source organism: Octopus sinensis (assembly GCF_006345805.1). Classification (NCBI taxonomy): domain Eukaryota; kingdom Metazoa; phylum Mollusca; class Cephalopoda; order Octopoda; family Octopodidae; genus Octopus; species Octopus sinensis. Next base: position 6,667,823 of record NC_043008.1, on the reverse strand, counting down.
ATATTTTAGATTCCACGGAAGAATGTATGCAGTCTCAGGAGTGGCTGTGTGGTAAGTAGCTTGTTTACCAATCACACGGTTCCGGGTTCAGTCCCACTGTGTCTTCTACTATAGCCTCGGGCTGACCAAAGCATTGTGAGTGGATTTGGCAGACGGAAACTGAAAGAAGCCCGTCGTATATATGTATATGTATATATGTATGTTTGTGTGTCTGTGTTTGCCCCCCCCCCCAACATCGCTTGACAACCGATACTGGTGTGTTTACGTCCCCGTAACTTAGCGGTTCGGCAAAAGAGACCAATAGAATAAGTAACTAGGCTTACAAAGAATAAGTCCTGGGCTTGATTTGCTCGACTAAAGGTGGTGCTCCAGCATGGCCACAGTCACATGATCCTTACCAGCGTCGCCTTAAAGGCACTTGTGCCCGTGCTAGAAGGATGCCAAGAACACCATCCAAGCATGATCGTTGCCAGAGCAGCCAATTGGCTTCCATACCAGTGGCACATAAAAGGGCACC
>NC_043008.1:6619806-6662306 GCF_006345805.1 Octopus sinensis | reverse complement strand
TTGCCTTTCAACCTTTCGGGGTCGATTAAATAAGTGCCAGTTACGCACTGGGGTCAATGTAATCGACTCAATCCGTTTGTCTGTCCTTGTTTGTCCCCTCTGTGTTTAGCCCCTTGTGGGTAGTAAAGAAATAGGTATTTCGTCTGTCTTTATGTTCTGAGTTCAAATTCCGTCGAGGTCAACTTTGCCTTTCATCCTTTCCGGGCCGATTAAATAAGTACCAGTTACGCACTGGGATCGATATAATCGACTTGGTCCATTTGTCTGTCCTTGTTTGTCCCCTCTGTGTTGAGCCCCTTGTGGGTAGTAAAGAAATAGGTATTTCCTCTGGTGTTACGTTCTGAGTTCAAATTCCGCTGAGGTCGATTTTGCCTTTCATCCTTTCAGAGTTGATCAATAGTGTACCAATAGCGTACTGGAGTCGATCTAATCGACTGGTCCCCTTCTCAAAAAGTAGAAAAGATTATTTTAAGGCGGCAAGCTGGCAGAAACGTTAGCACGTCGGGCAAAATGCTAAGCGGTATTTCGTATGTCTTTAAGTTCTGAGTTCAAATTCCGCCGAGGTCGACTTTGCCTTTCATCCTTTCGGGGGTCGATAAATTAAGTACCAGTAGCGTACTGAAGTCGATCTAATCGACTGGACTCCACCCCAAAAATTTCGGGCCTTATGCCTAGAGAATACACATATATAGTTTCATAAGGTTACTGAGGCAGGCTGTCATCATGTTTTCTTTACACAGTTCCAAAAGCATCAGTGGTCTACGAGTTTGTAATACAAAATGGTACCCCTGACCACCAACTTATCTTGTCATACGATCTACCAGAGCAGCCTTTAGTTCAAAGCCTACATTATTACCGGGTTCTGATTGACAATGAAAATAAAACAATGCAGGAAAGAGTGAAAATAGACTTAGGTGTTATGAACAAACGAAAAGAATATGTAATGGAAGCCACTTATTAAATGTTATTATTACAGGTTTCTCTATATATTTCTGAACAGCCAAATTTTTTACAGTTATTTACGTTAGCATCGTAAGAAAGAAAACATTTCTTCTCCAAACTGTTGTTGACTTCATTAGAATTTCGTGGTTTTACCAAAACAATTCGGTATCGTCTGCCGATGTCGTCTGTTGTTGTTTACTTCATGGTACAACATGTCAGATGATTGGGAAAACGAAGGACACCGGTGTCTGCTGTGTTTAAGATGTATTTCCACACAAATATATACACACACACACATGTATACATACACTCATACATACATGCATGCATACATACATACGTACATACATACATACATACATACATACATACATACATACACGCATACATACATACATGCATACATACGTACGTACATACATACATACTTACATACATGCATATATACATACATACAAGTATACATACATACATACACACATACATACATACACTCATACGTACATACATACATATACATACATACGTACATACGTACATACATACATACGTACATACATACATGCATACATACATACATACATACATACATACGTACATACATACATATGTACATACGTACGTACATACACTCATACATACACTCATACATACATGCATACATACATACATATGTACATACATATATGTATACATACATACATACGTACATATATACATACATACACTCATACACTCATACATATATACATACATACATACACACACACACACATTATTAATGATCTGCAAGAAAAAATATACTTATGTTTTGATTTCTATTTTCCTGTTTTATATTACCAAATTTATAGAGAGAAAGAGAGAGAGAGAGAGATGGTGCACAACGTGAGAGAGAGAGAGAGAGAGAGACTGAGAAAAACTATTTTTCACAAATATTCCCAACATTACAAAAACTATATCAACTACGCAGATGGCCTTCTCTGAATGCATTAAAAACATTATAACATAATTTGACACTATTTCAGGAAATTAGTTCTGTTCTCTTTGAGCACATATAAAAGACAAATTTAGCTGGGGCAGAAAGTGTAAGACAAGAAAAGGTTAATTTGCCTCTTGAATTCTTCAGAATTACATTTAACCCTTTCATTACCGTATTTATTTTGTGATGCTCTGTGTTTCTTACAATTACTTTAAATAAACAAAGACTTTAGTAAAATAACTTAATCATCATTCAGCTAGTGTTAGGAACATAAACTAAGGTTTGGTGGAAGATTTTAATTCAAAACTTATAAAAACAAGACATTTGTACTCAGAGCCAGGGCTGGTTTCAGCTGGGTTGGTAATGAAAGGGTGAAAAGACTCATACACATCAGTAGCCATCCTTAGACAACTGAAAGGTCAGAAATGCAAAAAAAATTTTTAATCTCAAGGTCAAATTGAAGGAGGATCATGGGAAAATGGCACATGATATGAAATCAATGAAGCTCCACTAAATCTAAATCTCAACCTGAAATATTCTCTACAACTTCTTCTCAATCTGCTGGAGTGGCTCCCTTCATGAATATATTTATGTACCATGCATTTAAAGAAATTATTGAATTTGGTCTTTACTCATTTTGCCCCAGTATTGACATCATGCTTTTGCAATCTGAAACTGTTCAAATTAGAATTATTAGTCTGGGGAAAAAATTGACTTGGAATCCAGGAGAGAAAAGAATATTTCAGCAACCGTAAATTGAGTCAAAATAGAAGAATCATCTTTTGAAAACAAAGTACCTATCACTTGACAATGTTTTGAACTCTTCGACAAACAACTATACCGACCAATTTTTACACCCATAGATGATGCAACATTGCAAAGGAGAAATAGCAAGAAATCAGAAATTACTCATTGTGCCCCACTATGTTTGTGAGTGAGTGTGTGTGTGTGTGTGTACATATGCATATACGTGGGAGTGTTGGAAGTTCCTAACTTTAAGGATATCATGAGAGGTCCAAATTTGTAATATTATAATTGATACTGTTTGCTTTGCATTAGTAAAGTGTAAAAGAATAAATATCCTGATAACCTGGAATAATTATTATTCCCTAAGATTTTAATATATATATATATATATATATATATATATATATATATATATATATATATATGCATGTATATGTGTATATGTATGTGTGCATATGTATGTGTGTATATGTATAAATGTGTGTGTATATGTGTATATATGTGCATATATGTGTGTATATATATGTGTGTGTATATATATATGTGTATATGTATATCTATATGTATGTGTATATATATATATATATATATATGTATGTATGTATATATATGTGTCTATATGTGTGTATATATGTGTGTATATGTATATATATATATGTATGTGTATATATATATATACATGTATGTATATATATATGTGTGTATATATATGTGTATATGTATATATATGTATATTATATATATATATATATATGTATGTATATATGTACAATATTCTATGTAGGAGCTAATTTGCACAGAATATTTTTGTCCATTGTTCTCCGCCGTCATTAACATGGAAATTCACTATTTGTTTGACATTTTTCCTCACCAAGACATTACGTATCAACTATACTTAATGTGCAAAAATAACTCCACACGGTTTATTTTTATCCAACTCTCAACAGTTGTATATCATTTCTATTTCTTAATGTTATAATACATACAGAATTCTTTGTTCTTTGATAACAAGTTTGTTTTTCCCTCTAATATAATATCATATCGACAATATTTTATAATTTGCTTTTCTACGCACAAAAATATTATTGACGTTTGACTATTGTCTGCGTTGTACATTATATACACATAAATATATTTAGCTTCTGAATATCACAACCTTTCTACATTCTGTATTTTATAGCACTGTGTATATCGACAAGGTTTATTGATTTCAGTGTTATACAATTTTTCAATTTTTAAATACTATTTGAAGTCACTTAATTTTTGGTTTGAAGATGGGTCTGTCAGAGCTGAACAACAAACGATAATAAACTTGGAAACCAAGTAGCAAGCTATTTCGGCTGATCTCTCTTGATGCCAGCAGGAAAGAATTCTAAAGGAAATTTTCAGCACCTAACAAACAGATGATGTACATTTACACACACATATGCACGTGCATATATAAGTACATATATATATATATACACATACATAAATATATAGGTATATATATAAGTCCATATATGTATATGTATATAATACATATAAATTTGCATGTGTATATGTATTTGTATATAAATGTATAGACGTGTGTGTGTGTATCTAAATACATACATAGATAGATATATTTACATATGTGTCTGTGTGTCTCTATGTATCTGTATTTATGTGTTTGTGTGTGTGTGTGTGTCTATTTATCTGTATTTCTATGTTTGTGTGTGTGTGTATGTGTGTGTCTATATATATATATATACATAGATAGATATATTTATATATGTGTCTCTGTGTGTCGCTGTGTTTCTGTATTTATGTTTGTGTGTGTGTGAGTGTGTGCGCCTGTGTGTGTGTGCATGTGTCCTATAGGTGTCTGCTCATTTTGGCATGTGGTAGTTGTAAATGAATGTCCTTCGTTGCAAATATTACATCCTGTCTAACTGCAATGAAATATCACATCGCTTGAAAACAGGTGAAGGTTGGTGACAGGAAGGGCATCCTGTCATAGAAAATTTATTTCAAAAAATTCAGTCTGAATTTAGCTTGTCTAACCGTGTGTGTCAGTTTCAGGTCATTGGGTTTGTTTTCTTGGATTCACAAAAGAAAATATATGAGAGGGTTAGTTGGTCAACAGATGTCGAAATTTTTTTTACTAGTAGGTATTTTAACACCAATAGAAGATTTTACCTATTTGTTTTGGGAAATTGGAAGCTATTGTTCAGCGTTTAATTAGATATGTAAATCTTTGTAATCAGTAGTGTTTATTTAGGTGTGCTAGCTTTAGGTCATATCTCCTCTCTGGAAGTATTCAGATGATTTTCACCTGGTTTAAAATACCTTAGGCATGCAGTTGTGTCATAACTCAGTAGATGTCGAGGACCCAACAAACAAAGATTACTGAATGTTGAAATGAGATTTCTATAATATGCATCAACATACAGACATATAATGATTTGTGTGTTAATTCTAAGGTTTCTATAACAAACATAAATATATACACATATATGAATTTATGTGCAACATAAATCAATGTTGATTCAGGTAATAAGTCAATTTCCATTCCAATATATGAACATTAAAACAAACACAAACTAATATTAAATAATTTCTTATACATCTGATCTCTTATGTAATACTGAAAGCGGCAGTTCTTGATAAGGGCATGTGTGTCACTTGTACAAACACTGCAATAGGTTGGCCACATTAAATAACACTCCAATCAATATAATGTTATATTTGCTGGACATAAGATAGCATAGTGGTTAAGAGCGCAGGCTACTAACCCCGAGATTCCAAGTTTGATTTCAAGCAATAATAATAATAATAACATCAAAAATAATTTAAGAATGAGAAACCAGGTTCGAAATTTCCCAAAGACACCTGATGAAGGCTGGAGGGTATATCAGCCGAAATGTTGTGTTAACAACAAACAAGTTGAGGACAAATATCCATCAAATGTAAATAATGTCCATAATTCCTCATCTCTTAAATATAGAACTGTATATTAATCTCTAGTTTTCATTTTCTTTCTTTCTGATTTTTTTTAAACATAATTATTTACTAATTGACTATTACCACATTTCTCCACCTCTAAAGTATAATGAGTGTATGGATAAAATATTAATCTCACATTTGGAAAGATCACTTTCCATCTACCATCGCTAATAATACTTAAGCAGACAAGAAAGACGAGAGAAGACATTTAAATAAGTCTTAGCTGTAACACTGGAATTGAATCATCTTATGTAATAGAACTGACTGAACCATCTTCACTTTTACAGGTAACAATACAAAATGACACAATACACAGTGTTTTTTTCTTTTTTTGCAGCATACATACTACATACTGGTAACACTTCATTTTATTACAATACAGAAATTGTTAGCTAAATTGAATTTTATGCTGTGCAGAAGTTGTCAGTTAAAGCTGAAATTTGTTATAAAAATTTATCTCAGGTAAACCATCAACATCTAACACTAACTTTTGCAGAGCATAACACTCATTGACAGTACAGTAATATATTGCCGTGTGTATTCACCATGGGATAATATATACATACATACATATATGTATGTATATATAATATATATATATATATGTATATATATACATATATATATATATATGTGTATATATATATGTGTGTATATATATACACACATATATATACATATATATATATATACGCACATATATACATATATATACATATATACACACATATATATACACATATATATGTATATATATACATATATATATATATGTATATATATATATGTATGTATATATATGTATGTATATATATATATATGTATATATATATATGTAATATATATGTATATATATATATATATATATATTATATACATGTATACATATATATATATATATACACATATATATATACATATATATGTACATATATATATATATATGTATGTATATATGTATGTATGTATATGTGTATATATATATATATATATATATCTTGTATATATATTGAGAGGGAGAGAGAGAGAGAGAGAGACTATCGTACATCCATTTATATCAGCCCAAAGTGTAATATATATCATATAACACCCAGCTAGTGCTTCATCATCACAAAAGACCCTTGTATTCAATTGCATCACAGACGTAAAAGAATAAAAAAAAAAGTTCCATCAAATTCGCCATAAATCTCCCTTCCAACTTTGTTATAATGCAGTCTGCTTTAGAATAACTGTAAAAATGGAGCCATATAGACTAGACATTGGTTTTTGTGCTGTTGTACAGAGATTGTTGTCAAACAATGGACTTTTCTTTTTTGCTCCACAGTCCAAGAGAGATTTGTATTCTTTACTCTTCCTCCCATTCTGAAGTTATTTGTAAATTTATTTGTAAACTTAATAAATACAAAAAAATAGAACAAAATTATGAAAAACAAAACCGCAATTTTAAAGAAAGCATTCTATAATAACAAAATATCTTTAATCTCATATTTTGAGTAATTTCTCCCATATTATTTTTTTCTTCTGTTATTTCCTTATTTTATGTCATATTTCCTCTCCAACTACAAGCAAAAATATGGACCAACATAACAACCATTAATATTATTGTAATTGCTATTGTCGATGCCTTTTCATAGTCAGCAACTACAAGCCATCGAGTTATTTCTATTTTGTTCTCTATGAACATCTCATTAGATTTAGCAAGAGATGTAATTTAACATCGGTTCTTCTTGTTAGAAAAATTGCAATGTTCTTTATGATTGTGATTTTAACTTGACTCTTCTGAAAACTTTCATTATAACTTGTCTGGTTATAAATATCCTTCAAAAAAAAAAAGAAAGAAGTACTATGCCAATTCTCCCTATTTGTGGTCCTTTTGATCTCACTGTTATCTAATCTCCCTCTGCATAATGAGACAGCTTCTACATCATTACTCAACCAGCTTAAAATAGCAGCCAAATTTCCTTTAATTCATACTCTGTCCTCTTATGAACATATACATTTGATAGAGTTGTCCTTAATGCACAAATGTATAAGCTGGTCCCACTTAGAATGTCTTTCATAAACCACTCAATTATAGGTAGTTTGAGGTTAAATAACAATAACAACAGCAACAACATGTGGAGGGTTTAAAAAAGACATTACAAAATTTCTTTGTTTGACTAAATTAGAATTTGATACATGGAAAATAGCTTTAGACTCTTGAGTAACGGATATTTGTCCTCATCTTCACTGTTAACACAATGTTTCGGCTGATATATCTTCCAGCCTTCATCAGGTGTCTTGGGGAAATTTCAAACCTGGGTTCTCATTCCTAAGGTATTTTTTGATATTATTATTATTATTATTATTATTATTATTATTATTATTATTATTAATATCATTATTCAGGTCACTGCCTAGAATCAAACTTGGAATCTTGGGGTTAGTAGCCCGTGCACTTAACCACTAAGGCAGTGAGCTGGGAGAAACGTTAGCACGCCGGGCGAAATGCGTTGCTGTATTTCGTCTGTCGTTACGTTGTGAGTTCAAATTCCACCGAGGTTGACTTTGCCTTTCATCCTTTCGGGGTCGATAAATAAAGTACCAGTTACGCAGTGGGGTCGATGTTATTGACTTAATCCCTTTGTCTGTTGTTGTTTGTCCCCTCTATGTCTAGCCCCTTGTGGGCAATAAAGAAATATATATTCCCATGGACAATTATGGAGTGAATTTTTAAGGCTTAAAAATCTAATATTTTCCTATCCTTCCTGCATGTATTTTTAAACATGAAAACACAAAGAGAAAACACAACAACGCGAGGATGTGGAACAAGTATAGTATTATTGGACGCTCATTCATGTATGGTTGTACACTTATGAATCTCTTCAGACAACGTTGATATGATGGAGAGAGAGCTAATGAGGGGAAGAAGCATTTGGTCATTAAAAACAAATCCTTTGGGCAGATCATTCGGCAAAAGCTGAGCACTCATGTGTTGTCCTCAAGAGGAGAGTCCATCATATATACGGAATTGAACTCAGAACCATGTGGTTGGTAAGCAAGCTGCTTACCACACTACCACACCTGCACCTATATGTATATATGAATATATATGAATATATATATATATGATGTTAGGAAGGGGAGCTGGGGGGGGGGCAGTCGTCTGACAAGCCAGTTCCTGTCAAACAATTCAACACATTCAAGCATGGAAGACAGATGTTAAAGGGTGATGAAGATGATGATGATGAAGATGATGATGATGATGATGATGATGACGACGATGGTGATGACAATGATGATGATGATGATGATGATGATGATGATGACAAAGATGATGGTGATGACAATGATGATCATGATAATCATGATGATGACAATGATAATGATGACAATGATGATGATGAGGAGGATGATGACGATGATGATGAGAAAGAGGAGGAGGATCTTTCTGATGTTCTAATGATCCCATCATTTGGCCACCTTCTGTACCCACCCACCACCACACACACACACATTTATATACTTATTCCAAATATTTAGAGGTAAAATTTAGCTGCATCTACCCCCAAAACCATAGTACCTCAGTACCTTAGTACCTTAGTATACATCTTAGTCTTTCTAAATGTAAAACAACCTATTCTCCTCTTTTGTACACTCTGATCGATATATTTCAATACACATTCACCTTTGTTTGCGACTATCCTTTCTTTCTTGCTATTTAATTTTGATTATTATTCTGCTTAATAATTTCATAATTTCACTACCACTGTTGCTGCCAATCAATAACGATACCAATATCATCATCATCAACATCAGCGTCAGCATCACCATCAGCATCATCATCATCATCATCATTATTATCATTATAATCATTATTAGTATTATTACCAATGCTGTCTTCTATTATTACCATCAGCTGAACTATGTTTAATATCATTATTACTAACACTACTACTACTATCATCATTATCATAATCATTATTTTGATGACTCACAGCAACAACATTACTTTTACCTCTATCATTATTAGCGCCACCATCCCAGCACCTTTTACCAATATTAATAATATCATCACCACCACAACCATTATTACCAATTCCCCCATAATTCGACTACAAATGCCTTCTTTATTTGTATCATACACGAACAAATAAATAAAGAAACTTAAAATCTAAAAAAAAAAAATAAACAAGATGATTTTTTTATTTTTAACATATTCAGTCATGCATAACCCATATTTTTCTGCTATTAAGATGTTAATTAACTGGAAGTTATGTTTCGTGAAGTGTATCTAAATAAAATATGACAAATTAAATATTTCTACCTGCTCAAACATAGAAGTGGAATTGTTGGGGTGGAAAGAATAACTGTGTCGATTGGGTATTAAGATAAACAGCTCATAGCTTGCTGATATATAATCTTTTCTAATCTAGGCACAAGGCTTGATATTTTGGGGGAAGGAGCCAGTCGATTTGATTGACCCCAGTACGCAACTGGTATTTAATTTATTGACCCCAAAAGGATGAAAGTCAAAGTCAACTTTGGTGGAATTTGAACTCAGAATGTAAAGACAGACGAAATACCACTATGCATTTCGTCCAGCATGCTAACGTTTCTGCCAGCTCACCACCTTTACAACATTCATAAACTTTTCTACTCTAGGCACAAGACCCACAATTTTTGGGGAGGAGGCCAGTCAATATATATATATATATATGCATATATAAATGTATGTATGTATGAATGTATATATCTATGAGTGTATGTCATTGTGTCTGCCCCCCCCCACCATCACTTGACAACTGGTATTGATGTGTTTATGTTCCCATGACTTGGTGGTTCAACAAAAGAGATCGATAGAATATGTATTAGGCTTACAAAGAATAAGTCCTGGGGTTGATTTCTCAGCCTAAAACCCTTCAAGGCAGTGCTCCAGCATGGCTACAGGCAAATGACTGAAACAAGTGAAAGAATATAAGAATACAAGAATACAAGAATACAAGAATACTTTTAAACATTGACTTTATGTATGTCTGGGCTGAGCGCATATTAGATACAGATTTGCCCAAACTCCCCCAGTGAGGCAGACTGCCAAAATATCTTTAAGTATTGGTTTGCTTAATCAAGATTGACAGGATCAGTTCTGGTCAACAAGCAACAACAAAGAGGAAAACATGCATTGGATATTTGTTTTAATGTATGCTGCAGAACTTGGAACCCATCACAAGAAATAGACCTTTGCTGATACACACTTATATAATTATCATTATGCATATACAGATGTGCATGTATATATATAATGACAATGAAATCGCACCTAGATCATCATCATTGTTCAACCGTGGTCGAGACAATGGAATTTACTATGTTACGCCAGATTTCACGGTCCATCATAGCATTACGGAGGTCCTGTTGCTGGATGCCTGTATCCCTGGAGATTACATCAGGGTAGGAGAGTGTGCGCCCTCTGGTATCGCGAGCAGATGGCTTCCAGAGGAGAAGAGGAGAAATTACCCCGTTTTCAGCTCTATAATAATGTCCAGCAAACTGGACTCTTCTACCTTTCACAAGAGATGATACAGGTGTAATTTCCCATATATTTGTACCTTGGTTGGATGACACTTCCACAAGAGATTTTGAGCTCTCATAAGGAGGCGAGTGTAAGTTCCATCCAACCACCTCTCAAGCTTCTTTGATAACGTCCAGGTTTCTGAGCCATATAGCACCTAGAAAGTTACCCTCCAAAGCAGAAGTCCAGGTAAGATTGTTTATGGAAGACCAGCGGTTGCCAATGCATACCAGTCTCCTCTCTCTCCATACCACAGATGTCGATTATATCAACCCCAGTGCGTAACTGGTACTTAATTTATCGACCCCGAAAGGATGAAAGGCAAAGTCGACCTCAGCAGAATTTGAACTCAGAACGTAGCGGCAGACGAAATACCGCTAGGCATTTCACCCGATGTGCTAACATTTCTGCCAGCTCACCACCTTGAGGTCATATAATATATTGAAGTAGTAGTAATATCAGAGTTTGAAACTGTAACCTAGTGTTAGCTGTTGAGATTTACAACCACCTGGGCCTCATTTTGTTATACATAATTTTGCTGCTCTATTAAAGTGTAGGAGATATATAAAAAAACAAAAACAAAAAAAAACGCATTTGTCCACTAGCGTGCTAGTGTACTGATCTACCAGCTCACTGGTAACTGGTTAACTAGTATACTGGTCTGTTGCTGTATTGTATAACTATTCTTCTCACTGTGAATGGAACAGAGACTTCTTGTGATATCTTTTATAGGAGACTTACAACAAAGGAAAACAATAATATTGTTTCATTTTCTATGACTTCTAAAACACTGAACAATGTCCATTAATCCCTTTAGTCAGCAATTCTAGGCTACAACAATGTCGTTCGTTACTTGCAATATGTTGGATAGAGAAAAGGGGCAGGAGATTTCCCAGCTGGGATATTGGAAACCAGTTATCTGTTTAATATTTTTCTTTATTTTTTTATTTCTATTCTTAGATAATGTTGGTTTTATTTTTGTTTTTTTTCCCCCCAACTTTCAAACCATTTTTCTTTACATTTCTTCCAAATTTGTTTTCTCTGTCTTATCATTTGTCTTAAAGTGCTGTGTTTGTAGACGTTACCAATCACCGTTTCCTTCAGATTTAGTAGAAGAGTTTTAGTCATGGAACATCTCTTTGTCTTTAAATCACGACTCTCTTGGGAAAGCAAAATTATCGGAGCAATTGTCTTATTCAGGTTCTTCTCTTGTCTTGCTAAGTGTTCCAGCCAAGTCTAGTGTCTATTTGGACCACTACCAACACCATCACAACCACTACCACCACAACTACTACCACTTCCTTTCTCTCTCTCTCTCTCTCTCTGTCTTCACACACACAGCTATACAGATTTATACTAGTAACTTCCATATACATCGTACGGTTACTGACTGTAAATTTTAGGTCAGATTCTTATAAGGGTTTGGTGACAGAAAGGGTTGAAAATTGAGCACAGACATTGGGAGAATGCAATACATTTCCTTGGTACCTATCCCTCTCTCCATTCTTCCATCTATCCTTCCATATATCTGAGACCTCCTGCGGTCACGACACAGACCATGGGATTGCACCTAGGAAGTTACCCTCCCAGGCACAGGTTCAGGCTAGGTTATTTTATGGAAGACCAACAGTTGCCCATGCATACCAGCCTCCCCTCTCCACGCCACCAGTGTTATCCAAGGGAAAGGCAAAGGGGCCGATACAGCTTGGCACCAGTGACGTTGCAACTCATTTCTACAGCTGAGTGAACTGGAGCAGCGTGAAATAAAGTGTCTTGGTCAAGAACACAACACGCAGCCTGCTCCTGGATTTGAGCTCACAACCTCACGATCGTAAGCTCGACACTCTAACCATTGAGCATGTGCCTTCACCCTTCCATATATACATACATCCATATCACCGTGATCACCGTGACTGACCAGGCCATCAGATGTTGCTACACATCGCTGGTCACAATGCGCTTCGCATTGTTTTAGCCTTCAAATGACGCCACCCCGCTGGCTAAGCAAGCAGGCCAACAGAAGAAAGAGTGAGAGAAAGTTGTGGCGAAAGAGTACAGCAGGGATCGCCACCACCCCTGCCGGAGCCTTGTGGAGCTTTTGGCTTTAGGTGTTTTCGCTCAATAAACACTCACAACGCCCGGTCTGGGAATCGAAACCGCGATCCTACGACCGCGAGTCCACTGCCCTAACCACTAGGCCAATGCGCCTCCACACATACATCCATATACATACTCATATATATTTTGTCTCTTTGTGAATCCTAAATAGAGCTTGCACATGTACATACACCTCTAAAGAACCCCATTAACTGGTGTTTGTACCAAAATAGATGAACTATGCACATGAAGTCAATAGATACATGTTAAAACCATTAGAATAAAGGTTGTGTTTTTCCCCTCCATTCCATCACAATCTCCTGCCAATAGATTTCTATCCAATTATTGATTGACACAAACAAAAAAAATAGGCTCCCATTTTTTTTTTTTTTTATTATATTCCTTATTTTTGTATCAAGATTTCAACACATTCAAACAATATCAATTTTTTAAAATATATCTGTTGTTCTTTCTGAAATAAATCCATAGTCACTTTTTTTTTTTTTTTTTAAGCTATGTTTAACATATTTCTGATCAGACCCAAACCGCAAATATTCTTTCCCTTCTTTCTTTTTACCATGATCATAGAAATTTTGCTTTCCATTTTTATTCATTCAGTTCTTTTCCAGTGTGTATCTACTTATCTCAAGTTAAATTTGCTGAACTTTGGTTCTTACAGAATATATGGTGGAATATATTCTATAAATATGCAGGATATTCTGCATAACTAAATCAAATTACGCATAAAATTGATGAATAAAATGGTACACAGCTTGAAAGTAAAAGCGACTGATTTTGAAATTTTGTCAAATTTTCAATACTTAAAGATATATGGATACATACATACATACATATATATATATATATAAATGTAAAAAATATTATTATTTACAGGATTGCAAAACTCGACAGTGTATAACAAAACCATTCGCACCGAAAGTACATAGAAGTTTGTTTACACAAAACAACTACAAACCAATATAGTTCCTAAATTTGACAGAAACAGGGAGGCTAGTTCACTGGTATAAGGGTAATACAGTTGCATTAACAAAGGGATGTGGGTTCAAGTCTCGTGCATTTGGGAAAGCCTACTTTTTTCTGTCGAGTGCTTATATGCCCCATTATTAGACTATTTTCCTTAGTCATATATATTCATTTGTCATATATATATATATATATATATATATATACATACCCGTGCTAGCGCGGAAAACAGACGTTAAACGATGATGATGATGATGACATACATACATACGTATAGAGGTAAGTATGTACATATATGCTTGTATGCATAGATATATATATATTATTTATTTAAATATATATATATATATATATATATATATATATATATATATATATATATATATATGCATACACACATATCATCATTATCGTCATCAAGTGTCCACTTTCCATGCTGGCATAGGTTAGAGGTGTCATCGAAACTGATAAGCTAGAGAGCTGCACCTGACTCTAGTCTGTTTTGGCTTAGTTTCTACAGCTGGATGCCCTTCCTAATGCCAACCACTCCACAGAGTGTACATTATTACCTCTGCCTTCCTTAAGGCAGAGGTAATGATAATAAAGAAGAGTGTAATATGATTTTTAGTGAATAAAGATTGACTCTACTGAATTGAACAATATTTCAACTGTATGACTGTCGACTGTATGTCTGTCTTTCTCAGGTTCAAAATGAATATGAAGAAATAAATTCAAAATTTGAACTAGAATATCCTGTGTTCCTTTTTAGTCAAAACATCATCGTCATCTTTTGCTTCCTCATAACTGACAGCAAAGAAAAAAAAAAAAGAAAGAAGAAGAAAAAGAAAGAAGAAGAAAAAGAAAGCAGGAAAGAGAACACTTAATCAAAAAGTTTTGAGTAAATATGATGGAATTCTCCTGTCATTTTATTCATTCCTCCAGGGCGTGACTTAGCAATTCACGAATATATTTATCCTCATGTGATTTGAGGACTGAAAGTGCTGTAGATTCAGAATATTTTCTTAAAATGTTTACGTTCACGTGTTTCTCAAATTTACTACCATTTCATGTAAAATGTTCAGCAAGTTCTGTCAAACTACTCTTATTGTACATGATGCCAAACCATTACTCTTTGAATCTTTTATTTAGTTTTTTTTTTCTGAAGGACAACCAGCATAAATCATATTGTGTTTGGTGCATTCCACTGCATACGCCAACAGATTCCACCTTCTGTACAATTCATAGTATTTCTGTTATAAAAGGTAACGACCCCCTTCGGTCATGAATGACTGTGAGACTGCATATAGAAAGTTCCCCTTTAAGGCACAAGTCCAGGCAAGGTTGTTTATGGAAGACCAGCAGTTGCCTATGCATATCAGCCTCCCCACTCCATGCCACCAATGTTATCCAAGGGAAAGGCAAAGGGACCACTATAGATTGGCACCAGAGATGTCACAACTCACTTCTACAGCTGAGTGAACTGGAGCAACATGAAATAAAGTATCTTGCTCAAGAACATAACACACAGCATGGTCCTGGAATTGAACTCACAACCTGTCTTACTGTCCAGCTGCCTGTCGTGTTGTCTCTCTATCTTTCTGTCTCACTGTACTTGTTAGTATCTCTCTCTAAGTATGTGCATGTACACATACACACACACATATCCATATGCTTATACATATATATTATTTCTTTATTGCCCACAAGGGGCTAAACATAGAGGGGACAAACAAGGACAGACAAAGAGATTAAGTCGATTACATCGACCCCAGAGCATAACTGGTACTTAATTTATCGACACTGAAAGGATGAAAGGCAAAGTCGACCTCCACGGAATTTGAACTCAGAACATAATGACAGACGAAATACCACTAAACATTTCGCCCAGCGTGCTAACGTTTCTGCCAGCTTGCCACCTTCCATATGCTTATATATATATCTGTGTGTGTGTGTGTGTGTATGTGTGTGTGTGTTTATACATATATATATATATATATCACACGCACATACACTCATAGGGAAGAGAGCGAGAGAGAGAGAGAGTAGGGTGGGAGAGAAGACAGGCAGAAAAGTAGAATTAAGATATTCAAATAAATGTTTGTTTCTCATAGCTTAGAGGGACCTCAGTTTGATATATTTTGACAATGCTAAATCAATATATATATTTATAATATCAGATTTCTATTATTTGCATTTTATTAGCAGCCAGTTCTGATTGATATTTAAATTGTATAAAATTTGTACCATTCCGCAATACAAATAACTGTTTATATTATATTTCTTTGTGGAAATGGCCCAGTTGCTCATCTCAGTTACTTTTTTTTTTCATGTAAAAATATAGGAGATACTCCAAAATATGAGATGTTTGCTTCAGTATATTTAGTTTTTATCTTCATGTCTTTGAAACTGTCTTAATTTGTAAGAGTATGACGTTTGTGTGCTTGAAATTCTTGAATATAACCACCTTATAATTCACTCCATTAGTTTCCCCTACTTTAGCGGTGTCAGTCTCAAACAGCTTCCACATCACCAAACTCAGTTAAATAACAACATCTCTGTAATCTTGCTGCAGTATGACACAGCAAATTGGATTCCTCGTTTGACTGGTAAATTTCATTAGGCCTGCAATTATTTAGCACTATGTATCATACAACCTACTTGAAATTAAATACTTTTTTGATTAAATTATGGATGTGACGTGGCAATGTTCGTGTGTGTTGGTGCTGATTAGTGTGGCTATTATTTAAGAGAGAAATTATTATTGTTTAGGTTCCAAGCACTTTCTTCCATTCTAAATGTTGTTTTGAAATGCTAAAGACTTTCTTTTTTTTTTGTTTTGAAGCGCAATATTCTTGTTATTTACCTTTATTTACTTATTGTTTTCATAATGTAACATCCAGGGGTTAGCAGAGTGAATATTCTTTTCTTTTCTACTCTAACCACAAGGCCTGAAATTTTGGGGGAGCGGGGTCAGTCGATTAGATCGACTCCAGTACACAACTGGTACTTAATTTATCGATTAAAGGCAAAGTCGACCTTGGTGAAATTTGAACTCAGAATGTAAAGACAGATAAAATACCTATTTCTTTATTACCCACAAGGGGCTAAACACAGAGGGGACAAACAAGGACAGACATAGGTATTAAGTCGATTACATCGACCCCAGTGCGTAACTGGTACTTAATTTATCGACCCCGAAAGGATGAAAGGCAAAGTCGACCTCGGCGGATTTTGAACTCACAACGTAACGCAGACGAAATACCGCTAAGCATTTCGCCCGGCGTGCTAACGTTTCTGCCAGCTCGCCGCCTTTTGTGTACATATATATATATATATATATATATTTCTTTACTACCCACAAGGGGCTAAACACAGAGGGGACAAACAAGGACAGACAAAGGGATTAATTAAGTCGACTACATCGACCCCAGTGCGTAACTGGTACTTAATTTATCGACCCCGAAAGGATGAAAGGCAAAGTCGACCTCGGCGGAATTAGAACTCGGAACGTAACGACAGACGAAATACGGCTACGAATCTCGCCCGGCGTGCTAACGTTTCTACCAGCTCGCTGGTAGACAGATAAAATACCACTAATCATTTTGCCCAACATGCTAGTGTTTCTGCCAGCTCACTCCCTTTTTTGGTTTTTCAAATATTCTTTCCTACTCTAGGCACAAAGCCTGAAATTTTGGGGGAGGGGGCCAGTTGATTAGATCGACCTCCAGTACACAACTGGTACTTAATTTATTGACCCCCAAAAGGACGTAAGGCAAAGTCGACATCAGTGGAATTTGAACTCAGAATGTAAAGACAGATGAAATACCACTAAACATTTTGCCTGGCATGCTAACATTTCTGTCAGCTCACCGCCTTTAGAAGAAAGAATACTGCTAGGCTTCTAGCTTTGTAATTTACCAAAGTTCTTTTGATAATGAATATTTTCTTTTAACAACTCCAATTACAAAACAATATTATATAAAAGTTGATATTTATTGTGATTTTTGTCCCTCTAACTTTTAACATTGATTTTTTTATATATTAACTTCATCATTATTATTATTGTCAGTTATCACAATTGTCATTTTCAATGACATCACCAACAACAGAGGTGGCTGTGTGGTAAGAAGCTTGCTTACCAACCACATGGTTCCAGGTTCAGTCCCATTGTATGGCACCTTGGGCAAGTGCCTTTTACTATAGCCTCAGGCCAACCAAAGCCATGTGAGTAGATTTGGTAGATGGAAATTGAAAGAAACCTATGAGTGTGTGTGTGTGTGTATTTGTGCATGTGTTTGTTCCCCCATCATTGCGTGACAACCGATGTTGGTGTGTTTACGTCCCTGTAACTTAGCAGATCAGCAAAAGAGACAGATAGAATAAGTACTAAGCTTACAAAGAATAAGCCCAGGGATCGATTTGTTCACTTAAAGGCAGTGCTCCAGCATAGCCACAGTCAAATGACTGAAACAAGTAAAAGAACAAAAGAATATAATATGATATCACAAATCAATACCTTAATTGTATGTAACAAACAATGTATTCTCTTAACCCTTTTGTTACTGAATTTCTGTTGAGATGCTCTGTGTTTCTTTCAATTAATTTTAAATATAACAAAGAATTTAGTAAAATAACTTAGTTATCATTCAGCTAGTGTTAGGAACATAAATTGTGACTAAGGTTTGGTGGAATATTTTAATTCAAAACTTGTGAAAGCAAGACATTTGTAATACAGAGCCAGAGCCGATTTCAGTCAGGTTGGTATCAAAAGGGTTAACATGGAAACTACAAATTGACTACTTTGCCAGAATTTTCCAGAACAATCAACAAAAATAGTGAAGCTTTAAATATATGTGAACTAAAACAATATATTTAATACATTAAATGAGAATTCCTGTTAACATTAAATCAATCATTGCTTTTCCAGATGTTTGTTTAAGTTGCTCAGTGGAAATAAAAATAAGGATCATGACGCTAACCAAATAATTTATGCCATTACCATTATCATTCTATGTTGAACATGTTGGTAACATTGAATGAAGAATAATCTTGAACAGGTTGAACACATTTCATAGACAGGCAGTTTAGACATTTTGGTAATAGAGCCAAGAAAAATTCTCATGCTACCCAAGAACATGACTAAGTGTGTATTTAGACATGTTGGAATATAAAGAATTAATTCTATTTTGCAAAGGTTAAATGCACTTCTGTCTAGATTTCTCAATTTCTATAAAATATTTTACAAATTTCATCTCCATTTTATTTCACCTCTCAAAATATGTTCGTATTTATATCTTTATTTTTCTTACCCTTTATATAATGTTTAATGTTTTTATAATGAGGTCTTCAAGTAGAAGTTCTTATAAAACAATAGAATTCCTGTCTTCCACAATTTATATTTCTTTAAATTTTTACATCAACTTCTTTTTTGATATTTCTTTATTTTGGTATCTTCCCAACATATCCTCTTACTATTCATGGGGAATTTTCTTATCATGGATTTTATTTTGTCTTTTTGACAACATCTTTAACAATATCAAGATTCCATCAACCAAACGAAATGAAAGCCACCGATTTAAAGCTGCCCAACACAGTTTTTTAGATATTATTTATTTACATTTGACGGATATTTGTTCTCATCTTGTTTATTGTTAAGACATTTTGGCTTATATATCCTCCAGCCTTCATCAGGTGTCTTGGTGAAGTTTCGAACCTGGGTTCTCATTCGAAAGCTATTTTTTGATATTATTATTATTATTATTATTATGATTATTATTATTCATATGCCTGCGGGCATATGGTGTAGTGGTTAAGAGCATGGGCTACTAACCCCAAGATTCCAAGTTTGATTCTAGGCATTGACCTGAATAATAATAATAATAATAATAATAATAATAATAATAATAATAATAATAATAATCTCATGGCTTCTGATCTTAACTGATTGGAAGTGTTATCATGTACATTGTTTTGTCTTGGTATAAAAGATGGGCTACAGCAAATATTCTGCTCAATACCACAGATTTGCTTGTCAGTTGTTTGACCTTAACCAGTTGAGCATGTCCCTTAGTGGCTGACGATATGTGCATCTCTGATCACAAGCAGAAGTAGTGGGGGAGCATCATAGCCATGTGTTGAGAGGGATTCTTTGGGGTTTGAATAGTTCACCTCTGGAAACATGGGTGGTTCTTTCAACATCCTTAAACAACCCTTATTCAGGGACCGTTTGAGCGGGATGGGCTACTCGACCTGAAGAAAATTGTAACTGGGCCCCACCTGCAAGGTCATGTGCTGTTTATCTTGATATGAGATCACCATGTCGCGCACATATGGTTGTGATGCATGTGCCTGGTGTACCTTTATCAGACGGGTAGTCATGATGGGTATATTGGGCTTCGTATATTTTACCCCAGTGTCACTTTGATGGCATGAACTGCTCTCTCACTCAATAATAATAATAATAACATCGAAAAATGCCTTAAGAATGAGAACCCAGGTTTGAAATTTCCCCAAGACTCCTGATGAAGGCTGGAGGGTATTCTGAAGTCTTCCAAATCATTTGGAAAGAAAAAAATATGAATTCTCTAGACAAAGGCAGAACAGTACTAGAGGAGTATTCCTCGACATGGGCAAGTGGATTTTGGAAGAGGGGATTTGCAAGTCTACCAGATAGATTAAGGAGCATTAAAAGTAGAGTATATTTTAGATTAAAAAAGAATTTGTTTATCTTAATTTTGAAAAATAAAAATAAACTACATTATTTATGGGATGACCCTATGTATATATGCACGTATATATATATATATATATATATATATATATATATATATATACCAATTAAGGACTGAACACGAAAAGTGGACAGTCAACATGCTAGATATAGACGTCAAATCGCCATTCACCACAAAAGATTATGTTCTCAGATCAAACTCAACACAAAACCATAGCAATAAACAAGTGAAAAATATACGAAATAAAATAATTACCCATGTACTAAATTAGTTTCAGCTGTTATTTTCCGCAAGGAAAACTGCAGCCATCATCAGCATGGTCCGTTATAAATGTAATTTGCTGGACTAGATGCAAACACGATACCGAAATATCGCGTGCATGGAGTTCAGCCTATTACATTTGAATATATCTTTCAAATGCCTTTACTTTGGCGCGTTGGAACCCGAGAATACTAGACTGCAGCTAATAATTAGCAGCAGTTAACGGACCATGCTGATGATGGCTGCAGTTTTCCTTGCGGAAAATAACAGCTGAAACTAATTTAGTACATGGGTAATTATTTTATTTCGTATATTTTTCACTTGTTTATTGTTATGGTTTTGTGTTGAGTTTGATCTGAGAACATAATCTTTTGTGGTGAATGGCGATTTGACGTCTATATCTAGCATGTTGACTGTCCACTTTTCGTGTTCAGTCCTTAATTGGTATATATAAACATTTTAATCTTCGGATTCTTTTTTAATATGCTAGACCACTGGTCTTAATTGATAAATATCAATTTCTACCCTTAATTAATTTTATATATATATATATACATGCATATATATACATACATACACACTGCTAGTCACTATACATTCTTTATTTTCTCTCCTTGTTTCTTTCTGTGTTCCTTTCTGTTGAAGAGCATAAGCTCGAAACATAAAAGACTTTTTCACTTCCAGAGCATTAAACTAATACATCTGTTTGTTGTCTACACTACCTGTCTTCGTCTTTTTTCTTTTTTTGTGAATTCTCCCCATATATATATATACACATGTTACCGTAAAATTAGTGAATGTTCTGGCTTTACAGCTGAAAGTAAGACTAAATACAACCAAACGATATAAATTCTGTATTGTGTTGTGAGTGAGGGAAAGATTATTCGATTTTACTCAGTCTTGTCTCAGCTATAAACTGACTCTAATTCCAATGACAGTCAACATGAATTTGTTTCACCTTTTTTTTGACAATTATTAATTACTAAACATTGATATTTCTTTTCAAGCACCAATATTTATTTATTTGTTTCGTAGTTGTTTCAATATTAATAACAACGTTCACTTCATTCCGTGTCTAATCAGAGGCAGAGGTTCGTTGATGCTTTTGTCAGATGAACATTCAGTTAAAAAGACAAACTTAGTTGCGGAAAATTGATTCTATAAATATCATTGACAAGCAATATTAGGTAAACAAGTTTTAAAATAATATTTTCACAAAGCTTAGATATTCATTGAAGACAATATTTAGCTTTAGTTTTTATAATATTGTACTGCTGAGATACTTGTTCCCCCACCATCGCTTAGCAGTTTGGCAAAAGAGTAAGTCCTAGGCTTACAAAGAATAATTCCTGGGGTTGATTTGTTTGACCAAAGTTGGTGCTCCAGCATGGCCACAGTCAAATGACTGAAACAAATAAAAGAATGAAAGCAAAGAATATTTACAAAACACACCTCACTCATAAATACCATATATATATATATATATATATATATATATATTATATATATATATATATACATATGTATTTGTGTATAAACAACAAAACTCTATTTCAAGTATATGAATTAAAAAATTTACTTTTACATCCACTTAAGATGTCATTATCTTCTTGGATCAAACCAGTTGCTTACTGGATCAAGCCAGTATGCAACTGACAGCTTTAAACATCATCATTGTCGTCATTTAACGCCTGTCTTCCATGCTGGCATGGGTGGAATGAAATAATGATGTTCCTGATAGAATTATTTCTAAAACTTCAAGCCAAAACTACATGTGCACACTAGCAAAGCTAGAGTGTGTTTACCCCAGGGTGGCCCTTCCATTTGCCACCCCTAGGCCCCACAAAAAACGCATAATGCCTAGAACAGACCCAAAAGTGCCACCCCTTTAAAAGTGCTGCCTGGAGCCGACTGACCCTACCCAGCTATGCTAATGCATGTGCAGTATCAAGATGCCCTTCAAAGGTTTTGTATCATAGCTCTCTTGAACCCCTACTCATCTGAACATTGAACATTGAACACAAAACTGATAGGAAGGAAGGTGGACTTGTACGAGCTTTACATAACACATTTCTCTACTCATTCTCATACCATTATATTAATAACATTATCCATTATTACTGCATAGTTATATACAATCAATTAATGGTTTATTCTAACCATACATTACCTGGTTCACTTCTATTTTGTCTTTCTGCATTATCTAATGTATCCGACTATAAAAACATGAGCTTTATATTTCAATTTAAATCAGTTAATTTATCCATTAACTAGTCGTTATCTATATCTATAGTGTGACAGAATACTATTTTGCATGTTCTCTTATTATAAATTAATGACGACAGTGTATTTTTGTTGTTGTTAAATTTTCAAAGCAATTTATGAAAAAGATTTAGTTTTCTAACGATAATTGGCAGATATTTTGTAATTAAGCAGTTTATATAGTTTCAGAGATTGTTTTAATAACTATTTTCATTATTTGAATGAAACTCTTTTAGTTGCGAACATTGATTACTTTTACACTTGATCATCGTTTTTAATAGCAAAGTGCAATCATTTGGTTCAGCCTTAATGGAATGGTGGCACTCGTTTGGGTCAACCTTAACAGAATCGTGGTTCTTAGTTTATCAGATGGAAAAAAAAAATTTTTTTAATTGGTTGAGATTTGAACTCAGAAGTTAAAGTTTAAATTAATAAGTTAAAGTACCTCATCCAGCATTCTGTCATTTCTGCCTGCTCACCCATCGTCCTTTCATCTGGAACTGGAGAGAGAGAGAGGGGGAGAGAGACAGAGAGACATCATCCTCATCATCATCATTATCCATTTTCCATGTTGGTATGGGTTAGACAGTTTGACTGGAATTGCCAAGCTGGAGAATTGTAGCAGATTCCAATTTGATTTGGCTTGGTTTTTACAGCTGGATGCTATTCCTAATGCCAACCACTCCAAGAGTACTTAATACAAATAAGAACGGTAGTAAATGGTTGGCTGCCTTCACACATGAGTCCAAGAATTACAAAGTATTTTATGCTGTGTTTAGTTAATGTATACTTTTTATTACCATGACAACCAGATAAAACTTTAACTTAACCATTTTATATCTAACTATGTATGTTTTCTGTTCTAAAAGAACTACCAAAACCCTCGATTTTGACAGAACACTGAAATTATTAATCTGAATTTGAAATAACTTTCAAACCATAATTAAATAACTGTTTGAAGGGAACTTTTACCAAACTATTCAGATAGTTTTTGATCTTCGCTCCATTATATTCTTAGTTCTACTACTGTACATGGCATTTGTTGATACTCTAAGATTTTAATACAATTTGTATGCCTTTGATTACTATGTTCTTCAGATATTAATATTTCATCCATACACACACACACACTTATATAATTATATACATGTTGGCCATGATAAATTCAATGATATTTTCCTAAACTAGCAACTTATCTTGTCTTATACACGTTCAAATAATTTCATTTTCCTTAACTTTCCAGATCTCCTCCTCACTCTACACTTCCTTATTAGTTTAGCTTCCATTAAAATCCAGTTTGTTTGAATCCAGTTTTAAACACATTCTACGTCTGTGAGACAAAGAGAAGAAATCGTTCCTTATATATGACCATTAAACCATAAATTCCTAATAGCACATGCTATCTCTTCTTTCCTCATGTGAAGCTATGAAACCCAAGCTCGTCTTCTCTCAGCGATACTACTACTACACAACTGACTACCATCCTTACAGTTTAATTATTATCCTTTACAACCAATGCATTTCTTAGCATTGATATGCAAACTGCCAGTGAAATTACTTCCCACATTACACAATAATACCGACCAATCACTATTACCACTATTAGTTATTGATTAACTTCTGAGAGAGTGGTATTTGCTTCAAGATAATTCAAATCATGTGACTCTGACTAGCTGAATCCAGCTTTCATCTGTCTTAGAATTGATTCAACTTATTATTCCTAACCATATTCCTTGATAACAAAATTGTATAGAATGCCCTCAAGCTGGTTATAAATGCATATTCTGCTCTACTAGAACTTTTAGACTACCTTTTAAATACAATTGAAATGCATATTTATCTGGAAGATCGTATTAATATTTGGTTAATTTCTAGAGGCTCTCTGCAATATTTTCAAAGAACAACTTGGAGAAAATAACAATTTCTTAGAAAAACAAATTAACTGCCATAATAATAAAAGCCAAGTTCAAAGTAAAACTGTATTCAATGAAAATACAATGTAATGGATCCAGTCTAACATTACCATGTAGCGTTCATGTCACACTCTAGTTTCTGTGTTTATTGTTAATTGAAAATCTTCCAGACAATTTACCATTTTCTCTTCTTGCTTATTATGAATCTCCAAATAAAATATTTATTTCTTTATTGCCCACAGGGGGCTAAACATAGAGGGGACAAACAAAGACAGACAAAAGTATTAAGTTGATCACATCGACCCCAGTGTGTAACTGGTACTTATTTTATCGACGGCAAAAGGATGAAAGGCAAAGTCGACCTTGGTGGGATTTTGAACTCAGAACATATCACTTCGACCCCAGTGCATAACTGGTACTTATTTTATCGACCCCCAAAAGGATGAAAGGCAAAGTTGACCTTGGTGAAATTTAAACTCAGAACATGTCACATCAACCCCAGCGCATAACTGGTACTTATTTTATCGACCCCAAAAGGATGAAAAGCAAAGTCGACCTTGGTGGAATTTGAACTCAGAATGTAAAGAAAGACGAAATACTGCTAATCATTTTGCCCAGTGTGCTGACGATTCTGCCAGCTTGCTGCCCTAAATTGATCTTTTCTACTCTAGGCACAATGCCCGAAATTTTGGGAGAAAGGGGCCAGTCAATTAGATCGGCCCCAATACACAACTGGTACTTAATTTATTTATACCCCCCAAAAGAATGAAAGGTAAAGTCGACCTCAGCAGAATTTGAACTCAGAACATAAAGACAGACGAAATACCACTAAGCATTTTGCCCGGCATACTAATGTCTCTGGCAGCTAATTGCCTTATTCTCCAAATTAAATATTAAAGATAAGCCAATCCTCAGCTTGCAAGCAGTATGCGTCTTTCGGTTTTTAACACTTAATGTAATAATATTTATTTCGAGGATTAACATGTGTGATAATGTGCATTATAATAAGACTAACATGTATTATAAGAAAAAGAGAAGACTAACATGTATTATAAGAAAAAGAGAAGACTAACATGTATTATAAGAAAAAGAGAAGACTAACATGTATTGTAATGTCTGTTATAGAAGACTAATAAGAATTACCAACATTCCAAATAATAGAAGTAGAGAAAGCCATTTAATATTTCTGAGTTAGTCTGTCTTTATGCTCTGAGTTCAAATTTGCCTTGCGTTCTTTCAGGGTCGCTGAACATTGGCGGTTGATGTAGGTGACTTAGCCCCTCGCCAAAAATTGCAGGTCTTGTGTCAAAACTTGAAACCTATATTTGGGCATTCTAAAAATTTTAAATTCAAATGTCTACCCTTGTCTTGTTTCGCGTTGTTGATCCAATCCCTGGAACGATGGGGAAATAGAGGAGTGGTTGGTGTTAGGAAGGCATTCCAGCTGTAGAAACACTGCCAGATCAGATTGGAGCCTGGTGCAGCCTCCTAGCTTCCCAGACCCTGATCAAACCGTCCAACACATGCTAGCATGGAAAACGGACGTTAAATGATGATGATGATGATGATGATGATGAAATTGCAGACATGATAGGTGCAGGTGTGGCTGTGAGGTAAGAAGTTTGCTTCCCAACCACTTGGTTCCGGGTTCAGTCCCGCTATGTGGAACCTTGGACAAGTGTCCTACACTATAGCCCCGGGTCAACCAAAGCCTTGTGAGTGGATCTGGTTAATGGAAACTGAAAGCAGCCCAGATAGATAGATATAGATATATGTATATATATCTGCGTATGTGTCTTTGTGTCTTTGTTTGTCACCCCACCACCACCACCACCACTTGACAACCTGTATTGGTTTGTTCGCATCCCTGTAACTTTGGTCTTGGTGTGTTTATATCTCTGTAAGCTAGCACTGTGGCAAAAGAGATTGATCGAGTAAGTACCTGGCTTAGAAAAGAAAAAGATAGTCCTGGGGTCAACTCATTCAACTAAAACTTCAAGGTGGTGCCCCAGCATGGTCACTGTCTAGTAATTGAAACAAGTAAAAGAATGAAAGAATAAAAGAACCATAATTCTTTTATTCTTCCCCTGATAATTCTTTTATTCTTTCCAATCATTGAA
The DNA here is from genome assembly GCF_006345805.1 of Octopus sinensis. Taxonomy (NCBI): domain Eukaryota; kingdom Metazoa; phylum Mollusca; class Cephalopoda; order Octopoda; family Octopodidae; genus Octopus; species Octopus sinensis. The sequence continues at coordinate 6,634,752 of NC_043008.1, read as the reverse complement.
GCTATGAAGATTTGCCATTTCCAAAAGAGAAAGAGAGAGAGAGAGTTTAACTGATCTTACCAACTTCAATTATTCATTTCAGTCTCATACATATTTCATAGATCTCTGTTTGATGAACTGCTAATGAGACATAACATAAATTCAAACATTGATACACACACACATGCAACAGACTTCTACAAATTTTCTCTTCCAAATTCCACTCAAAAGTTCATTGCTTAATTTAAGACTACATCAGAGGATATTTGCCCACAGCACCACACTTTGGCATTAAAGAAAGAACCATGTGATCTTGAAGCAAACTTCGTAGCCAAACTGTTGTGCAGAAATGCCTAACTAGAATATGTGTGTGTATGTATATGTAAGTATACATAGTGAAGGTGTGTGGCGTAGGGGATAAGGTAGTCGTCTCATGATTGTAAGGTCGTGTGTTCAATTCCCAGTGACACATTGTGTCCTTGAGCAAGACACTTTATTTCACATTACTCCAGTCCACTCAGCTGGCAAAAGTGAGTAGTACCTGTATTTCTTCCACTGCTCTAGGGACCAATTCTGTAGGCTTTTTACTCCACTCTAAATGCTCTGCAACATTTGTCTTGAAAGTAGTATTTTGCTGATTGCAGCCCACCTGTGAAATATGGCTTTGTGCAGCTCCCAGCAAACATTTTTTTGTGGAAACTGGGTTCTCGAGATGTTCATTAAGCTCTGCAGTAATTTTGGGAGCTGTACTTTTGTCATCCTTTCTAACAATTCACATAAGAGTCCGACAGTCCCTATCTGAAAGTTTTGGTTTTCTTTCGGAGTTTCATTTTGACGAGGAGGTTTTTCCCTCTTTCTGCCATTACTTTTGAGAGAGTACTTCTTGATACACCAAACATTTCAGCCGTTTTTGTTACTCTAGTGCCTGCACCAACAATTTGACCTCTTTGAAAGTTCCATAGATCTGTCATTTTAATGAATTTTAATTACCTTTTTCTGATGATATCTGAAAAGAAACAGCAATTTTAGCAAAGCATATTAAGCAACACTAATAATAAATAAAAAAACATAAAAATTAACAAGCTTTTGACGGTTTTATAGATATTTCAAAATTATGATGCTAGGTGTTTCCATTATTTTGTCCAACCCTTGTATATACAAATATATATATATGATGGGCTTCTTTCAGTTTCTGTCTACCAAATCCACTCACAAGGCTTTGGTCGGCCTGAGGCTATAGTAGAAGACACTTGCCTAAGGTGCCACGTAGTGGGACTGAACCCAGAACGATGTGGTTGGGAAGCAAGCCACTTACCACAATACCACTCATGCACCTATAGACAGACATTCCTGCACCTCTCTCTCTCTCTCTGTATCTATCTATACATATATATGTGTGTGTGTTTGTGTATGTATATATATATATTGATAATGCATAGACAGTGTGTCAATAGCCAGCTGGAGGAGATGTCTTCCTGGGGCTATAAACAACAGTAGCATCGTCCCCTATGGGTCAGCCACATTTAGGTGGCAAATATACTTCACAATGTCATGCTGCTACTGTTTACATCTCAAGATAAATAGCACATGAACTTGCAGGTAGGACCCAGTTAGAAATTTTTTCAGGTCAAGTAGGCCATCCCACCCAAAAGGTTCCTGAATAAGGACAGTTTAAGGATGATGAAAAAAACATCCATGTTTCCAGAGGTGAATTATCCAAACCCCAAAAAATCCCTCTTGACGCATAGCTATGAAGCTCCCCCACTACTTCTGCTCGTGGTCAGAGATGCACATATCTTCAACTACTAAGGGACATGCTCAACTGGTTAAGGTCAAACAACTGACAAACAAATCTGTGGTATTGAGCAGAATATTTGCTGTAGCCCATCTTTTATACAAAGACAAAACAATGTACATGATAACACTTCCAATCAGTTAAGATCAGAAGCCATGAGAACCACTGCCTGGTACTGCATCAGGGCATAGAAACCATGAGAGCCACTACTTGGCACTGCATCAGGGCATTTATTGTTATTACTATTATTATTATTATTATTATTATTATTATTATTATTATTATTATTATTATTATTATTATCATCGTTGTTGTCATTTCTAATATTACTGTATCATCTTAGATATTGTCATGAAAAACTGATTCCAACTAACGAATCAGAATAAAATACATTCATCATAATTTACTGAAGTTGTAAGTGAAATTTTCACACACACACACACACACACACACATATATATATGTACACATACATCTGTATGTACAAAATTGTATACATTTTCTTGTACTTTTGAAAACTGACTATTTGATTTCTGAATATATATTGCCACCAAATATTTATTTTTTACCTTTCCTTTACATTTGTTTGTCAAGAGAATAATTTGTTTCAGCAAAGATTAATATAACCATTTTTGTTTTCTTTTTCTTTTACAGGTAAGTTGCTCCTTTTTGTTGAGTTCTTCCTGTTGGGTATGTACATGCACATATTTATTCTTCTGTCTTCCCCAAAATGATACAATTTTAATCATATATATATTATGGATTGTATATAGACATTGATACACATAGGCATGTGTCATATATATATATACACACACACACATATATATATATGTCATATATATATATATATATGTATGTATGTATGTATGTATGTATGTATACATATTTATATATACATACATATTTATATATATATATATATAATATATATATATATTATATATATATATATATACATACATATATATATATATTGATGCACACACATATACACATACATATATACACTTATATGTATATGTATATATTTACTTATATATATACATACACACACATATATATACATATATAAATATTCATGTATGTATATATAATATATATGCATATATGTATGTATATATATACACACACATGCACACATACACATGCACACACACACACACATACACATGGACACATACACATGCACACATGCACACACAAGCACACACACATACACACACGCACACACATACACACATATGGTTACTAGACACATCTGAATCTCACAAGGCACATTTTTAATTCATCATATCAAAGCATTTTTCGCTGAGAATATAATTCTGATACTTAAAAATTAGTTGAACCTCAAAGGAATTTCTATGTGAAATAAATGGAAATATTGCTTCATGAATTCACTCATATAAACAAAATATGCTGCTTACAGTAAATTTCCAAGGCATTGAATTGTTGCCGCATCTAATCACTTCTTCAGCTGGTTTAGGGAGAGAAAAAATTAGCTTCTAATGAAATGTTTCTCTTCATTTTTGCATTTGCATAACTCCTCCCTTAACTCCACTCTCATTTCCTCCCCTTCCTCCTCCTCCCCTGTTTCTATGATCCTTTCTCTCTGTTGGGTGAGAGTGTGAACTCATCCCGTTCCTCTCATGTTAACTTTCACTGTATCTCTTTGTTACTCTCTCCACTCCTCTCTTTGCATGATGTAAAGCTGGACTGGAGAAATCAACCAGCCAGCCAACCAGCCAACCAGCTTTTATATTGGTTACTATCATTATATAACAATAAGATGGGAAAGATCCTTTCCAAGTGTTGTGGCATGGATGGGTGTACAGGTCTGGTGTAAAATGGTATTACACAAATAAATAGTTGGTTGTGGTTATCTAAAAATAACCTGTAGGCACAAGAGTGGCTGTGTGGTAAGTAGCTTGCTTACCAACCATATGGTTCCAGGTTCTGTCCCACTGTGTGGGACCTAGTGCAAGTATCTTCTACTATAGCTTTGGGTAGACCAAAGCCTTGTGAGTGGATTTGGTAGATGGAAACTGAAAGAAGCCCATCATATATATATATATATATATATATATGTATGTATGTATGTATGTGAGTCTGTGTGTTTGTCACCCAACTAACATCACTTGACAACCAATGCTGGTGTGTTTACGTCCCTGTAATTATAGCAGTTCAGCAAAAGGGACCGATAGAATAAGTACTAGGCTTACAAAGAACAAGTCCTGGAGTCGGTTTACTCGACTAAAGGCGGTGCTCCAGCATGGCCACAGTCAAATGACTGAAACAAGTGAAAGAATAAAAGAATATTGCAGAAATACATGTTAACACAGAACACACTCCGTACTACTCGAACACAGGTATAATACTCTGAATTCACTTTTCAATCAACACACACTGAACAGGTAAACCAATATGGTTGAACCAACACCATCAACTATGGCCCTATCAGGTCACTCACTTCCATCTATTGTATTCGGCTAGTCCACCTTCAGTCGTGTGGGGGTGTTCAGAATTCTCCCATAACATAGAGTCATATAGATTCCTGGTTTCCATGGCACATAAATTCTCTTCCCCTGGAGGGGACGCCAGTCCATTGCAGGAAATACTCATTTTTCTCTGCTGAGTGAAATGGAACCACTTAAAATGAAGTGTCTTGTTCAAGAACACAATGTTTACCCAGTCCAGGGGCTAAAACCACAATGTCATGATCATGAGTTCAACATCCTAACCACTGAGCCATAAGCCTTCACATTATTACACAGAGGTGTGTGTATGTGTACCTACATTTTTATTCATATATTTGTATGTATTTGTGAGCGAGTGTTTATGTTTTGTATTGTGGTAAAAAATTTTTTTTTTTGAGATATGTCAGCAAATTTAGAGATTAGATGAGAAATCATACATTTAGAAATGAAAAGAAAATGTTAATTAAATCGTTTTCCTTTGTTTTTATTTTGTTTTATTTATACCAGAATTTAGAAAAGAAATTTACAAACCAAATACAAAATCAACAATGAGGCTTTTGACAGAATATATTTACATATATAACAGTTCAATACTGAATGTGATTGCTACATTCGAAGGCAGCTAATGGAATTTTCAAAGCCAGCTTTCTCCGATGCTGTTTCATATTTTATATTTTTCCTTCTTTATCTGAAAGACTGAAAATGCATATAAAAATCCTGAGCTGCACTTTTGCCCATCACATGGTTTCTAGTAACAGCGTTGCTTGATAAACGAGCAAGTCTTGCAAAGAATTCATATTAAAACAAATGAAACTACAGTTCTAAGGGGCCAACATAATCTATAAATGAACATTATAAAATAAATTAGGCATACAAACACATCAGTATTCTCGATTCTAGATATAAAAATGTGTGTATGTCAATATATATTTGTGTATGCATATATATATATATATATATACATATGGAAGTGTGTATGTGTGTGTGTGTGCCGGTGACACATAAAAAGCACCATCCGATCGTGGCCGTTTGCCAGCCTCGTCTGGCACCTGTGCGGGTGGCACATAAAAAGCACCCACTACACTCTCGGAGTGGTTGGCGTTAGGAAGGGCATCCAGCTGTAGAAACACTGCCAGATCAGACTGGGCCTGGCACAGCCTCCTAGCTTCCCAGACCCTAGTTGAACCGTCCAACCCATGCTAGCATGGAAAACGGACGTTAAACGATGATGATGATGATGATGATATATATATATATATATATATATATATATACAGACATACGAGGGTGAGTCAAAAAGTAATGCCATTTTGTTTAGGACAGGTGTAATTACCAACACAGGAACATATATCATACATCAAAAGGAAGCTGGTCCTCTGTGGATCACATCCCTACTTTCCAACATAGTCATCGTTTCTCTCAATAGCAATGTTCCACCTTTGAATGAGAGCATCGTAAAATTCTGTTGACTGTTCTTTGAGCCATTTCTTCACTACAGTTTTCACCTCCTCGTCACTTGACTATCATTTCTTTGGCCCCATGAAAGAGGGTTTGAGAAGCAAACATTATTCCAGTGAGGAGGAAGTAAAAAACTGTAGTGAAGAAGTGGCTCAAAGAACAGTCAACAGAATTTTACAGGTCAAGGATACATGCTCTCATTCGAAGGAGGAACATTGATACTGAGGAAAATGGTGACTATGTTGAGAAGTGGGTATGTAATCCACAGAGGACCAGCTTCGTTTCAATGTATGATACATGTTCCTGTGTTGGTAATTATACCTGTCCTAAACAAAATGGTATTACTTTTTGTCTTACCCTCGAACATACATACATATAGTTACCCTATCCAGATTACAAGTTCAGGTTTATACCTGTAATTATTGGAGCCCTGGGATATGTAAAACACTACCTACATGCTAATCTTGAGAAATTAGGCTTCTCAAAACCAGAAAGGAGAAAGCCAATTCGAAAACTACAAATCCAATCCATCACTGGAACTAAATATCTGTAAAACTTTCCAGAAGTTTTTCATTTAAATATATATGAGCATGTCTAGATATGTAACTATACGCATGGGAATACATACATAAAACATACAAATCTGCACATACATACATGCATACAAACAAAATACCCTGTTGTGATGTTGATTTCCAATGAAGGAAATCTATGTTAGAAACCAGTTCTTTCTCTATTGGCCAGAAATCTTCAAAAACTGAATGATGACATACATACATATACATTTGTTGTATATATATATGTGTGTGTGTGTGTGTGTGTGTGTGTGTATAAATATGTATACATAAACACATGCACACACATGCGTGGACACACACACATACACAAACAAACATGTATAGCCATGCCGGTGGCATATAAAGAGCACCATTCGAGCATTGGGCCTCACTGAGACAAAGTGGCCGAGTTCCTTTAGAGTGTTGGACCTCCTGGAGGCAAAGTGACTGAGTTCCTTTAGAGTGTTGGACCTCCTGGAGGCAAAGTGACTGAGTTTCTTTAGAGTGTTGGACCTCAAGGAGGCAACGACCAAGCCCTTTGGCATTATGTCCTGCTTGAGAAGACCCATCAAGCCAAGCAAAATCACAGTTGTGGTAGATACCAGTGCCACACAAACGGCACCTGTGCTAGTAGCACATAAAAGCACCCATTACACTCTCAGAGTGGCTGGCATTGGGAAGGTCATCCAGCTGTAGATAACCATGACGCCTTCTAGCTTACCAACCAGCATGGACAACGGACGTTAGATAATGATGATGATGATATATATGTATATATATATATATATATATATATATATATATATATCATCATCATCATCATCATCGTTTAACGTCCGTTCTCCATGCTAGCATGGGTTGGACGGTTTGACCGGGGATCTGGGAAGCCAGAAGGCTGCACCAGGCTCCAGTCTTATCTGGCAATGTTTCTACAGCTGGATGCCCTTCCTAACGCCAACCACTCCGTGAGTGTAGTGTATATATATATGTTGATATTCATTGATAGATAGATGAATAAGTATATATACATATACTTACATATAAGTATATGCATATACATATAATGTGTGTGTGTGTGACTGTGTGCACATGTGTGTAAGAGATAAACTTGAAAAATTAATACAACAAACTGTCAGATTTACTATTTTATTTTGTTACAATTTTGATTACATTTTCTCTTTATAATTCCGAATAAAATCACTGTTTAATTCATTTTAATTTCTTTTTTGTTAACCAAATTTTTCTGCTAATGGAAATCTGATTTAAATGCATTTCATCCTCCTCCTCCTCCTCCTATTCCTACTCCTCATCCTCCTCCTCTTCCTCCTCCTACTCCTTCTTGCCCTTGTCTGTTGAAGTGACAGCTCGTTTCTCAACTCAATCAAACATCAACTATTTTCTTAAAATTTAGCACCAATAAATAATGATCAATAAACGGAGAATATTTTAGCTGGCCACACACAGACATTTCTACTGCACACAACATGCATATGTGCACGTATGAACATGTGCATATGCACTTGATGCACAGCAAATACATGTGTATTTTCAGACATGTAACATAAATTTGTGTGTAATTTTATGAACATCAATATATCTGCATGCATGTATGTATGTACGTATGTATGAATGTATGTATCTATATGTATATATTATATACATTTGAGTATGTATGTGTATGTATATATATATAAAACATATATAAAAGTATATATATATATATATACGTGTATGTTATATATACATATGTGGGCACGTGTATAAATATATGTGTATATATATATATATATATACATATGTATATATGAATATACCTATTCACATATATATATACACACATGTATACAGATATATATATATACACATACATTATATGCACATACATATGTATATATGTATTTATTTAATTATGCGCATGTATATATATATATATATATATATGTAAGTATATGTGTGTGTGTGTATATATATATATATATATATATGCCTATATTCGTCTCTCTCTCCCTCTCTCTCTATCTATCTATCATCTATATGTATATATTTATAGATGTGTATGAGAAGACGTATATACATACATATATATATATATATATATTCATATATATATTATTGCAGTATTTAAATGCAAAACACGCAAAATAAAAGAAATAATTTCCATGAAATTAATTTCCCGTCTGTATCTTCGTGTCAAACTTGTCAGTGTTACAATTCTTAAAACAAGTCGAATGTGAAACAAATTTCAAACAACATCAACATTTATTTGTTTGTATACGCTTGGAGATTCCACCCCCCACCCCACCAATCTTTCACAACCATGTTTAGACTTTGTGTATAGATGCAATAACAACTGTTTGGCATTTGTTGATTTAGTACCAATGTAGAATTGTATTTTCCATTTTTTTGAAACATCTACTCATATCTCACATTTCTTGAATTGGGTGTTTCCTGTGTTCTTCTGTTAGAATTTGCTCTGCTACAGAACAAAAACAGTGTGAAAATTTCAAAAAATAAATTGAAACTCTATTAACATAACACCTATCAACAATTTCTTCAGTTATTTTATCACCTTAGCCTTCCTTTTCATTGTGGATTTACACTACAATAATTGAATAAATCAAGGTATATATATATATATATATATATATCACTGTGATCACCATGACCGACCAGGCTATCAGATGTTGCTACACATCGCTGGTCACAATGCGCTTCGCATTGTTTTAGCCTTCAAATGACACCACCCCACTGGCTAAGCAAGCAGGCCAACAGAAGAAAGAGTGAGAGAAAGTTGTGGCAAAAGATTACAGCAGGGTTCTCCACCACCCCCTAACAGAGCCTCGTGCAGCTTTTAGGTGTTTTCACTCAATAAACACTCACAACGCCCGGACTGGGAATCGAAACTACGATCCTACAACCACGAGTTCACTGCTCTAACCACTGGGCCATTGCGCCTCCACCATATATATATATATATATATATTCACACACTTATATATAGATGTTCATCATTATTTGACCACTCTTTTCTTCCATGCTTGCATGGATGTGATGAATATATTATTTTACAATCCAATGCCATTCTTATCACCTGACTATTTTCTAAGCAAGGGATTTCTTGTTTCACTTGTCTACGAAGATACAAACCAAGTGGAGAAATTGGCGACAAGAGAACTGACAACAAGGGCATTGCATGTACTTACTGTTAAAGTGTGCAAATATAAACAGGCAACAGATTTACGCCACCATGGGGGCTTTATGTGTGACACTGGCACAGTTGCTCTTTAAGTGGCATCAACACAGGTGCTTTTCATGTGACACCAGCACTCATGAAAAGGACCTCTCAGCTGACAGAGGTAGTGGAACCAAGAGATTAGGGTATGATAAAGCAACAGAGGTAGCCCTCTTACTATCAAGGAGATACTTGGCTACCTCAGTAGAACAAGGAAGGAGAGGAAGTTGAGAGAAAGAGAGAGAGAGAGAGACACAGAGACACAGAGACAGAGAGACAGATGGAGTAAGCAAGTAAGGGATATTAATACTTTTGTATTAATCAATGTTTATAACATAATACCCATCAATCAAGTGTCACATACGAATGACAAGTTGGATTGCTATTACACCAATTAAATGTTGTTCTGGAAAAGAATCCATTCTTTTTCCTACATAAACATAATTGATAAGATTTGTTATTAAAACAAAACTTAGGTTTCGTGATGTTTCTGACTTACTCAAGGCCATTCTTGACAATTTAAAATAATGGTTTTAAAAGTGAGAGTGAAACCAATTAAAACTAGACATGACACCCTATTAGACTTTTGCTAAGAAGTTTACCAACTGGTATTATTCTTCAAACCTGAAAAGCTCAAAAAAGTTCCATTTTAAAATACAGTTTGCATTATTATATTATGCTACGATGCCAAGCTGGCAGAATAGCTAGCAAGCCAGGTCAAATCCTTAGCAGCATATCATCCATCTTTTCATTCTGAGTTCAAATTCTGTTGGGGTCAACTTTGCCTCTGATCCTTTTGGCTTTGATAAAACTAGTACCAGTTGAGCAAAGAGGCCAATGTAATCCATTTAGCCCTTTGCTCAAAACTGCTAGCTTTGTACTAATTATATGATTATATTATGCTTAAGTTTTACTATTATTATATTATGCTAAATTTTATTTTATCCTTTCCAATAATTTAGTAATTAAATATTTGATAAATGTTACCATAAAAATTACTTTTTAAATATCTTCTAAAATTCTGATGTCTATGTTGGAACTTGTTTGTCATAAATTAATGTCGTAAATTCTGTCGTAAATTAATGTCGTTAGATCTGTGTTGATCTTAACGAGGAAGACGCAATGGTTCAAGGAATTCAATTAGTAGCTCATTCGATTAGTGACTCATTCAATTAGCAACCTCTTTCATTTAACTATTCATTCAGTTAGTGAGTGACTCATTCAATTAGAAACTCATTCAGTTAGCAACTCATTCAGTTAGCTACTCATTCAATTAGTGTCTCAATCTGTTAGTGAGTGACTCATTCAATTAGAAACTCATTCAGTTAGCAACTCATTCAGTTAGCTACTCATTCAATTAGTGTCTCAATCTGTTAGTGAGTGACTCATTCAATTAGCAACTCATTCAGTTAGCAACTCATTCAATTAGCAGCTCATTCAGTCTTTAGCTCATTCAATTAGTGACTCATTCAATTGGCATCTCAATCAGTTAGTTGATCATTCAATCAGCAACTCATTCAGTTAGCAACCTCATTCAATTAGCTGTTCATTTAATTAGCAACTCATTCAATTAACATGTAAATGGTTGAGTATTCCACAGACCCATAATCTTCAGTCAGACTCAGCATGGCATCCTATGCAAGGAAGCTGTTCATTTGAATCACAGGTAAAAATCCATCTGAAAAGCTTCAGCTCAGTTTCCTTCTCTCTGATTTCACAGACTTTGGTCAGTTGGAGGGTGTGATATGAAGTACTTGCTCAAGATGATTCTGCAATATCAGACTCAGGACACGTCTGATTACAAACTTCTTCTTGGCCATTTCGTTTTGTCACAATTATTCCAAAGTGAATATATCATCCCCAACATGCCAAGCTGACAACATCTTCCTCCCTCCTCCTACCACAGCTGTCACCTACCAGTTGGGTGGTGGTTGTAGTGAGAGGATTTTCAATAACAAGTGGTGAGGGGAAAACAGCACTAGAATTGACAGAAATTAGCATAGTGGTAATATTAGGAGCAGCAGTAAAAGCAGTAGCAGTAGCAGCAGTAGTAGTAGTAGTAGTAGTAGTAGTAGCAGCAGCAGCAGCAGCAGCAGCAGTAGTAGTAGTGTATCGTGAGATCTAGGTTTTGTCCCTTCATCAGCACAGAATAATTGTTTGGCTAGAGGCTACTCTGGGCTGATGAAAGGAAATAACCTGGAAATCGTGATTCACAGATATTGTTTTGAACTGAGTGGGGGTGCTAGATTCCCTTGTTCGAAAATCAAAGGACACAAATCGTGTCGTATAGCTAGCCAGAGATGATGCCTCCTGGGGCTAAATTACAGCAACATTTGTTGTTATGTTGGCAAACAATCTTTACTACAAGTCAAAGTTGTTAACTAGCTCAAATCACTTGGGGGTTTTTTTGTCAATAAGTTAAAGAAAAAGCAAATCTTTGTAACAATGAAAAATAAAATATGATTATCAAGAACCAACTAAACAGAATTGTGCAGTATAGATCTTCATCTATAAATCTTTAGATTCAATAATGCTATGGTAGATTCAACACCATAACTCAGACACTTCATTGTTTATGGTGCAGCAAATGATGTTAATAACCACTGCAATCACAAAAATCATTATAAATAATTGATTAATTTTTCATTACCAATTAGTGCTAGTTTTAAATATTACTAAATGGTTATTTACTGTAAATAGTGGCAGCAATATATTTTACTAAACTACTGCAGGAACATATTCAATGAAAGCAAACTATGAGTTTTCTATTTGTAAAGATATTTTCCAATTTGAGAGAAAATGAAGTCACAACAGTTTCACTTTAGGCAATCTTTTTTCCTAAAACTATTTTTTTAAAAAACATACCATATGATTAGTGACGAAATTCAACTTAAGTTTTTTAATGGCTTCTTTTCTTCACTAAATTTCTTAGTTGAGAAATTGTTAATAAAAAAATAAAAAACACACCAACAATACTCATGAAACTTTTCTTTCAATTATTCAATAAAAAAAAGAAAGAAAGAAAAGAAGAAAGAAAAAAAGCAACTGCCATTTCACTTTTGAAAAGTTAATAAAACTGTTTAATTTTTCTGTGACAAGGAGCTAAATAAAATAGTGGTAAGAGTATTTTGTCATTTTTACTGTCATTTCAGCTCAGTGCTAATTGTATAAAAATTGGAAAGTAGTTACGAAAAACATTATTATCTGTTGAGTGTGTATTAGTTGATACCTAAATTAACATCTACACTGAAAGTGATTAAAAAAATGACAAAGTAAGCCAGGAGTGGTTGGTAATTGCATGGTCTCAATTCTATAGATTTTTATCTCTTGTGAATTCAGCTTTCAGAGTTTCGGTTTTCATTTTTCTTTTGTCCCCCCCCCCCCAAAAAAAGTGGAGAAACAGTCAAAGTACTAAGACCTCAAAACTGAAGTAGCTAAGATGTGAGGCATAAAAGTAATGACAATACCAGTAATGAATGGATTGTTAAATATGATAACAAAAACATATGAACGAAAGCATAGAAGCTATACTTCGACCCTCGACACTACACACAATCCAAAAAATAGCCCTGTTAGGGAACAGCCCACATCCTATGCAAGACTCTATTGATTTAACAGTAGTAGGAGCACTCCGTTGGTTACGACAATGAGGATCCCAACTGATACGATTAACAGAACAGCCTGCTCGTGAAATTAACATGCAAGTGACTGAACAATCCACAGACATGCGTACCCCTAACGTAGTTTTCAGGAAGATTCAGTGTGACACAGAGTGTGACAAGGCTGGCTCTTTGAAACACAGGTACAACTCATTTTTGCCAGCTGAGTGGACTGGAGCAATGTGAAATAAAGTGTCTTGCTCAAGGACACAACGCGTCACTGAGAATCAAACTCACGATCTTACAATCATGAGCCGAATGCCCTAACCACTAAGCACAAATAAAAAACAATCCACAAACACACTCTATACAGTGAATATCCCCCCAAATTAACGTGTCCTTTGCGGGTTGGATACTCAACAGAACACAACTCACATTACACACACAATACAAACACTAATACAACAAAAGACTGCAACGAAACCCCATAACAAAACAACCTGGTGCAATATAAAACCAGGAAGAGTTTGTACTCTCTCAACAACAACAACAACAAAACAAGAACAAGCAGGTGATGCAATAGAAATTTACCTGAAGTTATTAAATGTCAAATAATAATAATAATTCTTTCTACAAGGCCTTAAATTTTGGGGAAGGGATTAAGTCGATTACATTGACCATAGTGTATAACTGGTACTTATTTAATCAACCTCAGTGGAATTTGAACTCAGAATGTAGCAGCAGACAAAATACTGCTAAGCATTTTGCCCGGCATGCTAATGATTTTGCCAGCTCACTTCCTTAATAATAATAATAATAATAATAATAATAATAATAAAAATAATAATAATAATAATCTTTTCTACTCTAGGCACAAGGCTTGAAATTTTGGTGGACAGGGGTGGCCAGTCGATGAGATTGACACCAGTGCACAACTGGTACTTCATTTATCGACCCTGAAAGGATGAAAGGCAAAGTTGACCTCAGCAGAATTTGTACTCAAAATGTGCAGACAGATGAAGTGCCGCAAAGCATTTTGCTCAGCGTGCTAACATTTCTGCCAGCTCACTGCCTTAATAATAATAACAATGATAATAATAATAATAATAATAATAATAATAATAATAATAATAATAATAAGAGCACTCAGACAGCGCAAACCTCCACCAAGGCAACACTAACGTCCTCTCAAGAATTAGACAGAGATGATTTTAAAATGGGAATATCTGAAATAAACTCGATTGCTCTCACAAACAAGAATACTAAAAATGAACCCAACCGCTCTAAGAAATTAAGTAAAAAAAACACAGGAAAATAATCCAGAATCCTTGTCCGATACCAGATCGATGCCAAAATCTAATCAGTGTGTGCCAGTCATGAGCCCAAACATCCCTGAAAGTTTCATCTGAAACCATCCAGCGGTTCTTGAAATATCTTGTCCACGGACAAATAAACACAACTGAAAGCAAAACCTCTGCCTTTGCTCTAAGGTGGAGGTAATAGTAATAATAATAATATTCTGTTATGTACAAGTTGCGGTCAGTGGGACTAAATTAATTGATTGCTGTCTTCTATCTCATTTAACGTTCCCTATATTTCGAGACGAAATAATAATTTGGTTGATAAATATTACTCGTTAGATCTGTATATATGAATATATCTCTCTCACAGAAATTTCAAAGACTTTCAATACATTGAAGGTATGTCATTTGCTGTCCGTCCACTAAGGTGAAAATAGAGGTGACTAAAGGAAACATATGGAGCTTATGAAAACTGTTTTGAATTAGTTCCCATACACATTCAGATCCCTTATACAAATAGAAACCGTTGGTGTCTTACAGTTGGGTAA